>NW_026896066.1:0-196726 GCF_033153095.1 Gastrolobium bilobum
ATTGTATCATGAGCATAGCATGAAATTTTTGTTACAAAATTTATCATATACATGCATATATGATTTGGCCATTAAAGGGTTTATGGCTGCATGCATGGTTTAATTTTGTGTTCTTTAAGAAAGAGTTAACAAAATTTGAATTATAAAATTGTTATATAATTCGGCCATTAAGAGAAAATTTAAGAAAATTTGAATCATGATTCTTGTAATTACATTTTAATTGTTAAAATGTTAAGACGTGTGAATGAACATATTTTATGATATTTGATATCTTGTGCTTGCAAAGTTGTCTAACATTTCAGGTGCAAAAGGGGAAGGGGATGGTCATGGTGCCCGAAATTTGAATTTCAAATTTTTAAATTAAAAGTGTAATTTTGCTCTATTTAAATTAGAGGTGTAATTTGAATTTTAAATTTTGTAATTTTTCATTTGTCCCTCCAAAGATGTTTTGGAGTTTCTTTAATTATTTGCAATTAGAAAATTAGGCTAGTGGCGTTTAGACGACAAGCAGCCGTGGCTTGAGAAGCAAGATGGACGAATGCGCGAACACCATGACTGTCTCAAATATAAGTGTTTTATATGCTTGTATGTTTTAAAAACGACTAGTATGCATGAGATAGTGTATCGCGGATGTATGCTTTTATGTTTTAAAGCGACTAGTATGCATGAAATTGGACAAATCGCGTTTGTATGTATTATTATGCACGTCCAATTACGACTAGTGTAATCCGATAGATGTTTGACATAGGTTACGACTAGCATGATAATAATGCATACGTGTTTGATGAGACTTAATAAACCCTAAATAAAAGGAACCCTCAAAAGGAATAAATTATTAAGCGCATGATTACCTCCCATCACCAATATTACTCAAACCTCCTCTAAATAGTGGTGTTCTACAACTTAGTTGGGACCCACTGTTTCGTTGAGTAAGAGTAGTATTAGAAGTGTTAGACACTTAGGGTGCTGGTTAGTGCTTAACTGAGAACATGAGTTGCAGGCTCAGCCGGGCTCATGTGCTTAGGGTAATAGTGCTAGGTTGGTTGCATGAAATGCACCACTAAGTGATAAGGAGTTGTCAACCTAATGTTCAGAGAGGGTATAAGATACTGTTGATAAAGATCAACCCATTATTTAATTTAATCTTGCGGTCTCAGACGAGGGTTAAAATAATTAATCGCACTCTTAAAATCCCACTAAGGTAAAATCTAAAAGTAGAACAACCCTAAGTCAAAGTTTAAGGATTGTTGACTTAGATAAAATAGTGGGAGGGGCTTATTATTTAAAGTCTTTAATAATTTGCTCTTATTACACGACAATATATATTAATTAATCTATCTTTGCTTTTTTCAGTTTTTAGTATAACTAATCCACTGTCACTGCGCTCAATACTCGATATGAACAAACTGACCGGTTCAAACTTTATGGACTGGTATCGGAACTTAAGAATTGTTCTTAGGACCGAAAAAATAGCTTATGTCCTGGATGCTGATTTACCCATAGCTCCTAAGGAAGGGGAAGATGGTTATGAGAATTTTGATTTCGAAGCTCATAAACAGCACATGGATGACAATGTGTTGACTGTCTCCATCATGTTGGCATCCATGTCGCCTGAACTGCAAAAGCAGCATGAGCATATGGATCATCCCTCTATTGTCTTACATCTCAAGGAGTTGTATGACATTAAAGGCAGGCATGAGAGGTATGAGGCCTCTAGAGAATTGTTCTCATGCAGGATGTCTGAGAGCATGTCTGTGAGCAGTCATGTTCTTAAGATGATCGGGCTCATTGAGAAGCTAGGAAATCTAGGCTTCGTGATGGATGCCGAGCTAAGTAATGACTTAGTCCTCACCTCACTTCCACCTTCCTTCAGTCAATTCATTATGAATTATAACATGCATAAGATGCTTGTGAGCTTGCCTGAGTTGTTGAGTATATTAACAACTGCTGAGGTGTCTATCAAGTAGGATAAGACACAAGCTCTTCTAATTGGTGGGCCTAGCAAGGCCAAGGGTAAGGGCAAGGAGCCTGCAAAAGTCAACTCCCTCAAACCCAAATGCAAACCCAAGAAGAAGAAAGGCAAAAAGAAGGGTAAGAGTGCATCTAAGGACAAAAGCGATGTTGAGTGCTTCCATTGTGGCAAGAAAGGCCATTGGAAGAGGAATTGTCCAGACTACCTGAAGAGTGTGAAGGACAAGAAGCGTGGTGATGCTTCTACCTCAGGTATTTACATGATTGAGATAAATTATTCTTGTGCTAATCCGACTTCATGGGTATTGGATACCGGTTGTGGTTCTCATATTTGCAGTGTTGCAGGTGCTTAGGAGCCCTAGAAGATTGGAGAAGAACCTGTTGGACCTCCGCGTTGGTAATGGAGCAAGAGTTGCTGCTCATGCTGTTGGAGATACCGACCTCGTTCTGCCTACGGGCCTTTTATTGCATTTGAATAATTGTCTTTATGTTCCAAGTATTTCTAGAAACATTATTTCTATTTCTTGTTTAGAACAAGATGGTTTTGCTTTCACTATTAGGGATGGTACATTTTCGATCATTTTGAATGATGTTGTTTTTGGTACTGCTTCTTTAATAAATGGATTATATGTTTTGAAAATGGGAACTGAAGTGCTCAATGTAAATGTGAAACGACCTAGGACAGATAATCAATCTTATCTTTGGCATTGTAGACTAGGGCACAGAAACGAAACAAGATTGTCTAGGATGCATGCAAATGGATACCTAGATTCCATGGATTTGGAATCCTATGGACAATGTGAATCTTGTCTAGCTGGGAAAATGACTCGTCACAAGCCCAAAGGACTTGAGAGTCATAGGGCTAGTGAGTTATTAGAACTCATTCACATTGATGTATGTGGCCCAATGTCTTTAGAGGCTAGAGGAGGATACTCCTATTTCATTACCTTTACTGATGATAAATCGAGATTTGGGTACGTGTACCTAATGAGATATAAATCTGAAGCTTTTGAAAAATTCAAAGAGTTTAGGAATGAAGAAGAGAAACAGCGTGGCAAGATGATTACGATATTGCGATCAGATCGTGGTGGTGAATATCTGAGCCATGAGTTTCAGGATTATCTGAGAGAGAATGGAATTCTCTCACAGTTTACTTCACCTTACACACCACACCAAAATGGTGTCTCCGAAAGGAGAAACAGGACCTTGTTAGACATGGTCAGATCTATGATGAGTGAGACTCAACTTCTAAAATCATTTTGGGGACATGCCTTAGACACAGCGGCATACCTTCTAAATAGGGTACCGTCTAAATCTGTTCAGACTACACTATATGAGATATGGAATGGTAAGAGACCCAACCTGAGTTACCTCAGGGTATGAGGATCGCCAGCATATGTCAAAGCATTGGCATCAGACAAACTTAGTGCTAAGAGTACTAAATGTCTATTTGTGGGGTATCCCAAAGGTACTAAGGGATACTACTTTTACTCCTTGGATGAACACACGGTGTTTGTGTCCAAGAATGCTGAGTTCCTTGAGAATGATTTGATCTCTAAAGGAGCCAGTGGAAGTAAGATTGATCTTGAAGAAGTTCAAGAACCACATGAACAGATTGAGGAACCCGAGTCTGCTCTGCAGGAGACGTTCTCCAATGGAGAAGTAGACACACAACTCCGTAGGTCTAGTAGGGTCATCCATCCACCTGAGAGGTATGGGTTTGTGATTGAGAATCAACAAACCGTCGAGGATTATGAACCTAGTAACTATGAGGAGGCGGTCAAGGATGTTGACTCCTCAAAATGCTTGAAGCCATGAAATCTGAAATAGATTCGATGCATCAAAACAAGGTATGGACCTTGGTTCCTAAACTGCGAGGAATAGTTCCTATCGGAAATAAATGGGTCTTTAAGAGAAAGAATGATTCAAATGGCAACGTTCAAACCTACAAAGCTAGGTTGGTTGCGAAAGGGTATCGTCAAAGACAAGGAGTTGACTATGATGAGATTTTCTCACCAATTGCCATGATCAAATCTATTAGGATTGTGATATGCTGCTATTGCAAGCATCAAGGAGTTGGAATATTCGTTTTGATGAAGTGGTTAGGAGTAACGGTTTCATCAAGAACGAGGATGAACCTTGTGTTTACAAGAAAGTTAGTGGAAGTCATGTCGTCTTCCTGGTACTTTATGTAAATGACACATTGCTAATAGGAAATGACATCCCCACATCACAAACAACGAAAGACTGGCTTTCAGAAAGCTTCACCATGAAGGATTTGGGAGAAGTGGCCTTTATACTTGGTATAAAGATCTATAGAGATAGATCCAAGAGGCTGCTGGGTTTATCTCAATCCACGTATGTTGACAAGATGCTAAAGAGGTTTAGCATGGAAGGGTCGAAAAAGGGGTTTTCTTCCCGTCAGTCATGGGGTACATCTTTCAAAGGCTATGTGTCCTAAGTCACAGCCTGAGAAGGATCGCATGAGTGGAATTCCATACGCTTTGGCTATTGGATCCATCATGTATGCCATGATATGTACGAGACCAGACGTCTCATATGCTTTGAGTATTACGAGCAGATACCAATTTGACCCTGTAGAGGGTCACTGGACAGCAATCAAGACCATTCTTAAGTACTTGAGAAGAACTAAGGATGTGTTTCTGGTCTATGGTGGGGTTGATGATCTTTTAGTGAAAGGATTCACTGATGCCAGCTTTCAGAGTGACAAAGATGACTACAAGTCACAATTAGAGTTCATATTCACCTTAAATGGTGGGGCAGTATCTTGGAAGAATTCCAAGCATGAGACTACAGCAGATTCAACGACAAAAGCTGAATACACAGGTGCTTCAGAAGCGGATAAGGAGGCCATGTGGATCAAGAAGTTCATATATGAACTAAGGGTGGTTCCAAGCGTGGATGAGCCTATACAGTTGCTTTGCGACAACACTGGAGCCATTGCGCAGTCAAAGGAACCTAGGTCTCATCAAAGATCTAAGCACGCGCTCCGCAGATATCACCTGATTAGAGTAATCATTGATAGGATGGATATAAAGATGAATTATGTTCCCACAAATGATAACCTAGCTGATTCTCAAACAAAGGCTGTTTCTCAGAGAAAACATGATAGTCATTATGAGACTTTGGGTATAAGACTTAGGTCAGATCAGCTCTAGGCCAAGTGGGAGCTTATTAGTATATGGATGTCCTAGAGACAATCTTTTGATTAGATTAGGACATATGTGGACCTTTTTATATTGTCGCAAATAAATAATAAGCACTCTTTATCATGTTTCATATTTTGTCTTAATATTATTGTTAATATATTATATGAGTAACTGGATAAACCCCTTAGAATAAAATAGGTATCTATTGAGTATCTATGATGAGATCACGATCATGAGGATTTAAGGATACCGGATGTTTATTCCTAATTTTAAGTTCGTGGTCTAAAGACACTGAGAATGGGGATCAGTAATCTCAGGTAAGACTAGCACGACTTATCTACTTGTATTCGGATACAAGGTAAAGACCTTATGAACTACAGATATGGAGATATCTTAGCTAAAGTCGTGGGTGGACTTATAAGGGTATAGCTCGCACTAAACAGACCCACAAAGAGACTCTATGAGGAAATCTTACAAAAGTATCATTAGAGCAGTCTCTTAATATTTGGGTATGTCTTTCCTTAGACCATAAGTTGTCACCTAGACGGTGTTCTAGAAGGCATGTTTTGATTGTATACCTCGTCTGCCTGAAACATGGAGACTCATAAGTATACTTTTGGGCATGTCCTGAAAGAGCACAGGCCTAGGGTGATAAGCTGAAGGAATTCGCCAAATCTCTGTAAGGGATTAGGTTATCTGTAAACCGGAGAAATCGGAATGACATTTACAAGACTCGGGAATCTATGCATAGTAAAAGAGATCATGAGATAATCTGCCTTTAGAGTCAATAAATTGAAGATTCCCTATTTCGAATTAAATCTTACCCTAAACCGCAAGGGTTGATTCGTAACCTCACCCTAAGTTTAATGGGAAGGTAACTGAGACCAGAGGAAATACATACGGCAACCAAATATGTGTAATAGGATGATCAAGTCATTAATCTAACTAGTTCTGGAGCAACAAAGCATTGCTAGTGCTCTGTGTTGTCATTAAATGCGTTGTGGGCTTGTTGGGCCCGAGCCCATTTATGTCAGTGGCTATGTTGGACCTAATGGGTCACACACTAACACCTTATTGTCATGATGATCTAGCATTAAAGGTATTGGGCCTAATAATGGTTGTTAGCCCAAGGAGAAGTTCGGAAGCCCACCTAAAAGGGAAAAGGGCGCATGGATCATGTAGTGGGCTTGGATGGTCCAAGACATTACTAATTAATTTAATTAGTTAAATTAATTATTAAATATTTGAATTTTGAATTTGAATTTTGAATTTGAAATTTGAAATTTGAAATTTGAATTTTGAATTTGAATTTTGAAATTTGAATTTGGAATTTTGAATTTGAATTTTGAATTTGAATTTTGAATTTAAATGTTTGAACGTTTGAATTTAAATGTTTGAATTTGAATTGGCTATGAAAAGTTGTTTCATAACAAAATGATAAGATAAGATCTTGTTGGAACAAATCCCTTGTATCAAGAGGAGATCTTTGGAGATTGATGGGACGTAAATTTGTTCCCATCTAAGCCCATTTTGATGGCAAAATATCATGTGTTCCCTCATCTGATTAGCAACTTCAGCATGAAAATCAATTGTTTTACATATTTGTGACAAAAACAAAGTGGGGGAACGGATGGTGACGTATTCCTTTAAAATATATTAAAAGGGGAACAGACTGAGACGCATTTAATGCACCTGCTCCATTCATTTAATGCTTCTGTACACTTAGCAGGAAACGTAGAGTTGAAGACTTCTAAAAAGCAAGGCGGTGCACCAACTGAGCAGCTGGAAACGTGAAGAGCAGGGATCAAGAGTTCTCATTGGCTGAAAACAGAAGCAAAACATGGGAAGACCTGCAAACTACGGCTAATCATCACCAAACCTTGTTCCATCCAGCAATTTGCGCAGCTTCCATACTCTGCTGCCACCGACCCGTCCCTTCATTCAAGCAACTTGCTCCAAAGGATTTACAAGCTTGTCACTCTCCTTCCATCTATAAATAGGACCACCCTTATACAAAAACATCATCAGATTCTGGAGGGATTAAAGTCCAGAAGGAAGAAGATCACCTAGTAGTAGTAGTATTCAGTAACGTAGTTTAATTTTAAGTTGTAACTGTAGTTAAGTGACAACCCTTTTTCTCTTCTCTGTAAACAACCATCAAGACTCCTCACGAGCAAATACCCATCTTTCTCCATTTTCTGTTTCTTTTTTTAAACTGTCTTTTAATTTAATATAAGTGTTTTTCTCTTCGTTCCAATCATTATCTCTTAACTGAATCTCGGGTCTATGTGATCTCAGTTGAGAATAATTATGTTTAAACTATCAGTCATGAGCTGAACTATCTGTGGAACGGGTAAACTGTGAAACTCTTAAAGAACTATTTTCAAAACTCTTGACCGAAGCTTTTTGTATTTCTTTGGCTAAGTAAGCCATATTCATTGTGCGCCAATGGAAATTGGGTACATACTGAGAAAGGAACTTCCATAAGGAAGGGATTTCAGACAGCTTAGCCATTGGGGGAATGTAGATGTCATGGCAAAAACGCTACTGGTCACCTTAGGAATAAGGGGCCAACTCGTCCATTTTAAGGTTCTGAACTAAGTACCTGTTGGAGTCAAGGGAGCCATAGGAATATGGAAACTTGTGAGCCATCTAGACCATGAGCTGAGGAATCAGAGTTGGCAGGCAAAGAAACTGGGACAAAGCCAAAAGGTGCTAAGTCTTGAGCAGAGAAAACAGCCCCTTTAAAAGTGAAGCAGTGAATCTGTTCCTTCTGTTAAACTGTTTTAACCACCACCTTGTTGTCTCTTGATTATAGTTATTTCTGTTTTAGTAGTTTTATCTTATCTTATTTAGTACTTATAAAAAATCCAATGATTGTTATCTCACCTTCTTCTAAACAGGAAGGGTCACATACATAACGCAGCGAGCAACTGTTTGCCATCAGATTGAACCTACTGTTCTTCAGGAACATTGTCAAGACAGTAGGGAATGTTTGACCCGACAGTTCATTTGCTAACTTTTCTTCTCATTTTCACTCTTTGTAAACATTGATAAAATAATAATTAGCACTCTATCCTCGTGGGAACGATAATTTGGGCATTAATACTCCCTTTATTACTTGATGCGTGCACTTGCGCACTTGGATTGGATCTAAGGGACGAATCTGTGTTCTGCAAGAACAGAGGAACGTCCCCTATCAGAACTTATATTTTTCCACCATCAGCAAACCACCCAACAAGTTTTTGGCGCCGTTGTCGGGGACATAAACACTAACTGTTGTTCTTATCATTGTTTTCTAACACATATACTGTATATCTGACTTTACATTTATATTTTTTTCTTCTCTCTTTATCACTGAATCTGCTGTGCACATATATATACCATGTGTTATTGGTTTATGAGTGAAGAGTTTGAAACAGACTCTAACCACTCTATTGAAGTACCTGAGTTTTTCTTTGATCCTGAGCCAGAACGCACACTCCATAGGAGAAGAAGGAACCTCAGAGAAAGATTTCCTGAAAACATGGCTGATCACAATAATAACAATGAAGAGGTTCCCCCTGAACAGAACTTCAGAACTTTGGCTGCTCCTTTCAGGAACAGACCAGACAGGGGAGTATTCCTCCCTCCTGTAGCACCCAATTTTGAATTAAAACCTATCATGTTTCACATGATTAGGGAAGCAGGGGTCTTCAATGAACTCCCTGCAGAAGATCCTTACACACACCTCACCACATTCCAAGATATCTGTGACAATTTTAAACCTGAGGGTGTAACAGAAGAGAGCATGAGAATGAGGTTGTTCCCTCACTCCTTAGGCTTAAAAGCTAAAACATGGATGAAAACTCTCACCCCTGGATCAATTCACACATGGGAAGAACTCTCTAACAAGTTCATAGAGAGGTTTCTTCCAATGTCTCGACAAGCAGATGTTAGAGCAGAAATCTCTAACTTCAGAATGTTTTATGGAGAAAATCTCGATGAAGCATGGGAGAGATACAAGGACATCATAAGAAAATGTCCAAACCATGGGGTAGAAAGTTGGGGAGTGTTACAATCTTTCTATAAAGGACTTGATCATACTTCTCAGTCTCACTTAGATTTTGCTGCAGGAGGATATTTCTTTACAGGAACACTTGAATCCAGATATGAAATCATAGAAGGGACTGCTGAAAGATGTCTCCAATGGCCAATAGACAGAGTGAACCCAGTGAGGAAGCCAGGCATGCTAGAAGTAGATAAAAAAACTACCATGGAAGCCCAGCTGGCATCACTCATGAATGAGGTGAAGAACCTAAAAGCCGACCAAAAAGCACCAAGGATGGAAGTCTTACAACTCACAGCAACTGAAACAGAACCATGCTCAGCCTGTGGTGACCTTCATGACTCAACAGACTGCCCATCCACTGCATTGGTGTGTTATGCAGAAAATTTTGGCAGTAGGAACTTCACCAGAGACAATCAACAAGCAGGACGAAACACACATTCAAGTCCTGGAGGAACTATCATTAAGGATCAGAACCACAACACCCAATGGAGGCCACCCATTAACCAAAGACCATTCAACAACAATCAGCAGCAGTATCAGCAAGGTAGCAGCAGTGGAACGTTTGAACAAAGAAGAAACAATTACGTTCCGTTCCACAGAGATGACCAACGCATTAACACCCTGGAAAATTATGTCAAGGAGTATGTCACCAGGAATGATGCAGTGGTCAGGAACATTGAGTCCCATCTGGGACAGATTGCTGCCAACCTTCAAACCAGAACACAAGGATCATTAGCAAGGAGTACTGACGTTCCTTCAACAGACTCGCCAAAAGTAACACCTACCTCCCCTTCAGAGCAAATCAAGGTTGTTATCTTAAGAAGTGGGAAAACCACAGCACAACCCACAGTTCGACCAAAGGAAAAAGAACAAACTGAAACACCTGAAGCAGTCCCAAAAGCACAGCAACAATTACCAGTCACAGACGAACAGAACCCAAAACTTGAAAAGGAAGCCAACAACCAACCAATCAGTCCAACTCAAAGCAGGAAAATATCAACAAAAATTTTGTTCCCGCAAAGAACAAAAAAACAACAGGAAGATAAGCACTTTGGAAAGTTCTTGGACATTTTAAAACAACTGAAAGTAAAATGGCCTTGAAGGCTGTAGCATGTGAGAGGGAAAAACAAAAATTTTCATATGCGAAATTACACATGCAATCAAGAATCATGCTTTATGGCATGTGATGTTACCTTTGTTTGTGAGTTCAAAACTCCAAGACGATCAGTGTTAGGTTTGAAGGGTTCAAACCCTCTAACGTTGATCCACACCACCCACGTCAAGATGCAAGAACGCTTTCTTGAAAGCCACCAATTGACTACAAGGTTGTATGACATTAAAGGCAGGCATGAGAGATATGAGGCCTCTAGAGAATTGTTCTCATGCAGGATGTCTGAGAACATGTCTGTGAGCAGTCATGTTCTTAAGATGATCGGGCTCATTGAGAAGCTAGGAAATCTAGGCTTCGTGATGGATGCCGAGCTAAGTAATAACTTAGTCCTGACCTCGCTTCCACCTTCCTTCAGTCAATTCATTATGAATTACAACATGCATGGGATGCTTGTGAGCTTGCCTGAATTGTTAAGCATGTTAACAACTGCTGAAGTGTCTATCAAGAAGGATAAGACACATGCTCTTCTGATTGGTGGGCCTAACAAGGCAAAGGGTAAGGGCAAGGAGCCTGCGAAAGGAGACTCCCTTAAACCCAAAGGAAAACCCAAGAAGAAGAAAGGCAAAAAGAAGGGTAAGAGTGCATCCAAGGACAAAAGCGATGTTGAGTGCTTCCATTATGGCAAGAAAGGCCATTGGAAGAGGAATTTGTCCAGACTACCTGAAGAGTGTGAAGGACAAGAAGCATGGTGATGCTTCTACCTCAGGTACTTTCATGATTGAGATAAATTATTCTTGTGCTAATCCTACCTCATGGGTATTGGATACCGGTTGTGGTTCTCATATCTGTAATATGTTGCAGGTGCTTAGGAGCCCAAGGAGATTGGAGAGAAACGAGGTGGACCTCCGCGTTGGCAATGGAGCAAGGGTTGCTGCTCATTCTGTTGGAGATGCCGACCTTATTTTGCCTACAGGCCTTTTATTGCATTTGAATAATTGTCTTTATGTTCCAAACATTTCTAGAAACATTATTTCTATTTCTTGTTTAGAACAAGATGGTTTTAATTTTAGTATTAAGAATGGTACATTTTCTATCATTTCGAATGATATTGTTTATGGTACTGCTTCTTTAATAAATGGATTGTATGTTCTGGAAATGAGAACTGAAGTGCTCAATACAGCCGTGAAACGACCTAGGATAGATAATCAATCTTATCTTTGGCATTGTAGACTAGGGCACATAAACGAAACAAGATTGTCTAGGATGCATGCAAATGGATACCTACATTCCATGGATTTGGAATCCTATGGACAATGTGAATCTTGTCTTGCTGGGAAAATGACTTGTCACAAGCCCAAAGGGCTTGAGAGTCATAGGGCTAGTGAGTTATTAGAACTCATTCACACTAATGTTTGTGGGCCAATTTCTATAGAGGCTAGAGGAGGATACTCCTATTTCATCACCTTTACTAATGAAAAATCAAGATTTGGGTACGTGTACCTAATGAGATATAAATCTGAAGTCTTTGAAAAGTTCAAGGAGTTTAGGAATGAAGTAGAGAAACAGCGTGACAAGATGATTAAGACATTACGATCAGATCGTGGTGGTGAATATCTGAGCCATGAGTTTTAGGATTATCTGAGAGAAAATGGAATTCTCTCGCAGTTTACTGCACCCTACACACCACACCAAAATGGTGTCTCCGAAAGGAGAAACATGACCTTGTTAGACATGGTCAGGTCTATGATGAGTGAGAGTCAACTTCCAAAATCGTTTTGGAGATATGCCTTAGACACAGCGGCATACCTTCTAAATAGGGTACTGTCTAAATTTGTTCAGACCACACCATATGAGATATGGAGATCAAGTCATTAATCTAACTAGCTCTGGGGCAACAAAGCATTGCTAGTGCTCTGTGTTATCATTAAATGGGTTATGGGCTTGTTGGGCCCGAGCCCATTTATGTCAGTGGCTATGTTGAACCTAATGGGTCACACACTAACACCTTAATGTCATGATGATATAGCATTAAAGGTATTGGGCGTAATAATGGTTGTTAGCCCAAGATAAAGTTTGGAAACCCACCTAAGAGGGAGAGGGCGCATGGTATTGTTAATGGGTTTGGATGGTCCAAGACATTACTAATTAATTTAATTAGTTAAATTAATTATCAAATATTTAAATTTTGAATTTGAAATTTGAATTTTGAAATTCGAATTTTGAATTTGAAATTTGAATTTTGAAATTTGAATTTTAAATTTGAAATTTGAATTTGAATTTAGAATTTAAACGTTTGAACATTTGAATTTAAATGTTTGAATTCGAATTTGAATTGCTATGAAAAGTTGTTTCATAACAAAAGGATAAGATGAGATCTTGTTGGAACAAATCCCTTGTTTCAAGAGAAGATCTATGGAGATCTCCAAGGGCTGATTTGGGGCGCCATTTTGGTGGGAGATGATTGTCATCTTGTCAAACCAACAAGCTCCAATCAGATTTGGTTGTTGAGAGAATCAGTGAGCTAGTTGGTTCAAACTTGAATGCAACAACTCAAATGTATCTGGACCTTTTTTTGGGCTGAATAAGGGCGCATGAATTGGTGGTCATATGATGACCATTGGTTCAGAATTTTGACTAGATAAAGACCTAGTCTTATGAGAATTCAAAGGGGAGGTTGTTGGGATTTTTGAATTGCAACAACTCCACCTTTGTCTCACTCACTTGTGCGCCACTTTCATTATAAGTAAAGTAAAATTTCTGATTTGATACACTAATTCTCTCCCTCTCTTGTGCGCCTAGTTGGTGCATTCCTCCTTAAGGTTTTTCAAAAGAACCTAGCCAATTCTTCTATATACCATTCCCACTCTTGTGAAGTTTTCATGCTAGAGACTTCACTCTTCTAAACATTGAGCGCCTAGTTGGTGTGTTCCTCTTTCTTCACCTATTGAACGCATAGCAAGCCTCTCTGTGGTGGTCAATTGGTGGCTTTCAAGAAAGCATTCTTGCATATTGACGTGGGTGGTGTGGATCAACGTTAGAGGGTTTGAACCCTTCAAACCTAACACTGATTGTCTTGGAGTTTTGAACTCACAAACAAAGGTAACATCACATGCCATAAAGCATGATTCTTGATTGCATGTGTAATTCCGCATATGAAAAATTTTATTTTTCCCTCTCACATGCTACGGCCTTCAAGGCCATTTTACTTTCAGAGGCAAGGTTGATGACGGTGGAGCTCATGGTTGCTGCGAGAGCAGTGCTACAGCAACGTCCCTGCTTTCTTTACTTTAGCTTTATGAAATCCTTTTCTTTCTTTGTTGTTTCTTTCCACCCAATTATGGGCTAAATTGTTATGATTAGGTGATAGAGTATCCTTATTGTAATGTAATCAATTTGCCTAAACTTTGTTGCATTATTTTCTTTTCAATTGTTTAATAAAGTGTTAAATTGTCTCTAATCTTGTTGATTCATCGAGAGAGAGTTGCAAGGTGCTTAGGATTTAGGCTACAGAGATATAGGTGAATCCTGAAAGTTATTAAACATTGTGGTTTAACTAAGTAAAGTTGGTTAATTGTGGGTAGAGGGATCATTCACACCACAAAATCATATGGAACTTGAGCTTAATGATTTATAACTATGTTGGCCATAGAGATGTGGGACTTAGTATACATGTATTGTGTGTGAGAGCCCTTGCATGCATTAGTGTTCTGATTATTGAATGGATGATTGTTGTAGCATTGTGACTGCATTCTGGTGAAACTGCAATAATGGGGAAAATGATCCTAATCTACTTTATTACTTGACTTCTGTGTTCTTGAGTACACTCTTAGTTATTTTTACTTTACTTTTAGTTATTAGTCAGTAGTTAGTATTACTTTAGTCTTTAGTTCTTAATTCATATAAATCTTGTTACTTTTATTGCTTCACATTGATCCTAATTTTATAGTTTTCTTCGTGGGACGATATCTGGACTCACACATCCACTTTATTACTTGTGACACGTGCACTTGCGTTAATGTGTGATTGATAAAAAGGTTACACAATTGTACAACACTTAACCTCCACGTCCTGAAAAACTCCTCATTTTCCCTCCTTGACATACTTATTTAAACCCTTCTCCTCTCTTTCTCAAACCCTACCATTCTCTGCTAAACTTAGAAACTTTTGCTTCTCATCACCTTTCTCTGCACTTTTGCCCTAACCTTTCCCTCAGCTATAAACATGACTAGACTCTCTGTAACCGTTACCCATGTGCCCAGCCGTGGCCAGGAACCAAAACTCACGGGAGAAAATGTATCTCTTTACCCAGAGAGGAACATCTTCCTGCAAGACAAAGCTCATCTTCCTTCCTTTGTGAAGAGAGCTTTGAGCAGCCTCAAATGGACCTGGTTTGCCACAAACGCAAGAGAAGTCAACACCGCCTTGGTGGCTGAGTTCTTGTACCAGGCAAAGAGGCTGCCTCAAGGGTACACAACTGATGTGGTGACTGTGAGGGGAAAGAAAGTATCATTCTCCCCTGCAACCATCAAGGAAGTACTCCATCTCCCAACTGTTCCCAACTGCCCGTACCAAGGGTACATAGAGAGCAGAGAGGACCCCAAGTTCGTGCTGGAAGTAAAGAACTTGATCACCATTGGTGACCCTGTTTATTCCAAGGGAGCCCTCTGCAAGGGCAGTTTAAAAGACGAAGTCAGATTCTGGTCTTTGTTTTCTAACACCAACCTCACCCCCTCCACGCATGATGCCACTGTTAAGTGGACACTGCAGGTGCAACTCTACTGCATCATGAAAAATATTTCCATTGATGCAGTACCTCTCATATATGGCAGCCTGAAAAAGGAGATCAGGAAAAACTACTGTCTGCCTTCCCTGCCTGATTACAAAGCTCTGTCTGAGAGCTGGAGTGAAGACTTTTGACGATGAAGACCTAGTTTTGGGTCTATCATCGATTTCAAAACTTAGAATAGTCTGAGGAGCACCTACATTGAATCTGACATTTCGTTCCCTGAAGGTTACAACGTCAGACGTGACATTGATGAAATTAAGGAAGAAGAGGGCCATGAGGCCCCAAAGAAGAAGACCACGAAGGCAACCCCTTCAAAATATGCAACCACTTCCTCCCACAACCAGGCAAGAAAAACCATTCCCCCTCCTACAAAAGTAAAGAAGGAAACCCCTGTTGCTACTGAGAGCAAGCAGGGCAAGAAGAAATCTCCTGCCAAAGCACCACCAAGAAAGGGGAAACGTTCCAGTCAGAGGCTGAAGAGATCCTTCAGCAGCACAAAAGGGACGGAGGGAGTATCATCTGAGAAACTCATCACCCTCTCTGACAAGGAGGAAGACAGTGAGGAAAACGAGCCTATTGCAAAGAGGCTGAAGAGAGGAGAAACGTCAAAACCTACACTAACTACAAGGGAGACATCCCCAAGTAGTTTTGCTACATCTGAGTCTTCTGACATTTTGTCCCCTCCTAATCACCTGTTCACTCTTCACCACCACCAAGACCACAACAACCCTCTCCTAGGCAACAACAAGGATAAGGGATTAAAGAAATAGAAGCAGCACCTGTTGTAGAAGAACAAGTGGCTGAGCAAGAGGCTCAGCCACAAAAAAAGACTGACAAAGAGAAGGGGATTCTTGTTGAATCCCCTAAAACGAAAAAGCCAACTGCTCCCAGACAAATCAGTCTGGGAGACCTCTCTTACCCCCATTATTCGTCCTGATAAAGATGGAGATAAGGCCCTTGCTAGGGCTCTAGCAGAAGAAGAGGGCTTGGAAGTCCTTCCACTGAGGGAGGAACAAACTACAACAACCCCCTCTACTTCAAAAACAAAGGAGGTTGTGATCAGGCAAGCACCTGAGGAACCTCCAGCTTCTGGTTCTCAACACAACAACCAGAAGAAGAACAAGAAGCCAGCCTCCCACATTCCAGCAATCCTTCTTGCATCAAGGAGAAAATCTCAAATAGGGATTGTTGAGATTTTTGAAATGATGGGGAAGAAAATGGAGAAGCTGCTACCTGAAGCACCATCCATTCCTCAGCAGGACATGACCAGCACTATTGAAGAGCTGAAAGCTCTAAAGAATGGATTGGAGTAACTTTGATCTGCCTTCATCAAATTCCAGGAAAAACATAAGGCATATAGGGAGCAACTTCTCAGCACCATCCAAGCCAGCATCAAAAGCATCAGTGTTGCACCCTCTGCACCTACCTTACAAGCTGTCAGGAGCGAGATCAGAAATACCTCTGACTCCTTGAAACATGCACACTCCATGCGCAACATCAGAGCTGAAGTACATCTGAGACGTCTCCTCAACCAAAATACTAAGAAACGAAAGAAACCAAGGAAGCTCTCAAGGCCTTTGGAACATACCTGGAGGAGAGAATCCACCAGCTGAAAAATCGGGTGCTGGATGTTGAAGGGCAGATAGTGCATATCCACAATGGCAGGATAATGATGAGGGTCACCATTGAACACCTTGCTGCTGTAATCAGTTATCTACTGAAGGATGCTGAAAAGTGGCTCCCTGAAGCTGAAGTAAGAAGATTAAGAGATCAACTTAGGAGAAGGCCACCTACACAGGAAGAGATTGATGCCGAGAAGAACACCGAGCTGGACAAGAAACGTCCACGATGAAAAGGAGAAAGACCCTCCTGTTTTGTTTTCTGTTAATTATTTCCTTATGTTAATTTTTCATTTATTTTTCCTTTCCGCTCCTTAGTGTACATTTCACCTTTTTGAAAAGAAAAAGCCTTTTTTGTTCAAACTGTTTAGAGCACACATTTCAGGTATAGCATTGTGGCTATAAAATTCAGATAACCAATGGCATGAAACATAAAGTCAATGTGTAATCATTCTTGTTCTTACTCTGAATGCTAGAAGTAGGGAAAAGAGAAGTGAATTTAATCTTCAGATTTTTTAAGGATGTTGATCTGTGTGAACTAAAACTGGCGAGGAACGAAAAATGCCAAACACTTATTCATGAGAGCGTTCGTAAGGTGTAACCACAATGAAACTTCTGAACTTGCTTTGATTCTGTGAGTGCTGCTAAAGAACAGGTGAAATCCACAACAGAGGATCGACCACTAAACACTCACCTCACCACAGTCAAATACATACAGTCCTAAATACCACCAGGTCCACTGAAAAGGTCAAGGAACAACCGCAATCTGAGCAGAAAGGACAAGAAGAAAGAAATTAAAGAAAATGAGAACAGCCATTCAAAAGAATTCAGAAGAAAATACCAAACAAGATTCCTCCAAAGGAAGAAAAGAATGTACAAAAACAAGGACAAGGTGTTCCCCTCAAACAGAAAAGTCCAAGGCTCAAACAAAAAAATGAAAACGTTCCTTGAACCAAGACCTATGACCATTACATTCTAAAAATCCTCCACAACTCCTCTCACCAAGATCCTTTGAAATAGAAGACACCTGCACTTCTTAGGAAAGTAGCAGATAGGCAAGTTTGAAGAATCACATCCAAGAATGGACAGAGAAACACCAAGCCCTGAGTGATAGTGAGACAGAAGATCAGTAACCTTCACTTACCTTGAACAAATTCTTTCTACTTGTTATCTATGGAAAATAGTTCATTCTTTGAAAAGATCATGATTACTCATTGGTTAAGTTTCTAAAGTTAAGCTTTTCTTTGAAATTGAGCAGCCTAAGCCACTATTTCTGAGTTGTTTGAGGACAACCGACAGTTCAGTTTTGGGGTGTTTGATGGGACAAAAATTTGTTCCCAAAGCCCTTTTTGATGGCAAAACATCATTCGTTCCCTAACCTGATGAGCAACTTTAGCATTAAAATAATTGTTTTAATATCTTTTTGATAAAAACACAGGGGGAAACAGATGATGACGTAATCCTTTGGAAAATATAGTAAAAAAGGAACAGATTGGGAACATTAAATACACCTGCTTCACTAACTCAATCTCTCTGACCACTTTGCAAGAAACGTTGAAAAGAAGTTTTGATAAAGCATAAGCGATGCAGCAATCAAGCACGAAGAAATGTGTACAGCAGGGAATAAAGAGTTCTCATTGGCTAAGAGGAAAGCAATGCATGGGGGACTGCAGAAGAAACGACACTTGAGACTCCTCACGAGCAGCAACTATACTTCTCCACTTTTCATTTTATTATAACCTAATTTGTTACCAGTTAAATATATGTGTTATTTCTCTTCTTTTTCACTCGTTATCTCTGAACTAAATCTCGGGTCTATGGGATTTCAGCTTGGAATAATTATGTTTAAAGTAGTAGCCATGGGCTAAGTTATCTGTGGAACGGGAAAACTGTGAAGTTCTTAAAGAACTATTTTCAAAACTCTTGTACTGAAGTTTTGGTATTTCTCTAGTTAAGTGAGCTATATTCATTGTGTATCAATGGAAATTGAACACATACTGAGAAAGAAACTTTCATAAGGGAAGAATTTCATACAGCTTAACCAGAGGGGGAAGGTAGTGTTGTGGAAACAACACTGCTGGTTGCCTTAGGAATAAAGGACCACCTCGTTCACTAAAGGTCTTGTTGTAACACCCCGTGTATACTCGGTTTGTTAACATGTCATCGTATTAAGCCACGCTTAATTAAAAATGTAGAATATCTTTTTCTTTTCAATTATGATGTCATTATCATTACCAAGTTGAATTACTTAATTTATTTCCAAAACATTGTCTGTATATAAATTGCAAATAGACAGCTAACTGAATTACCTCAATACATAAATATATGTGAGTATCTAAGTCACGGAACTACAACACGTAGACCGGACATAGTCCTGATACAATTATACAACTTGAATCTAAAAGTATAAAGTCAAGTCAATGTGGGATGGACAATCCCCATGCTCACAAAATAAGGCAACATAGCCAACAGAGTCTGCACACAATAATCCATAAGATGAAACTAAACACATAATAGCAACAGACATAATCCAGCATCCAAGCATAGTCGGCATAAGCAGATAAACATCAATCAAATAAGCTTCGGCCTCCTGCCGCCCAAGGTCTCAACGCCCGAGTTTCCTGACCTGAAAATGGTGCCCCATACGTAGGGTGAGATCTCTAAACAGAAATCTCAGTAAGACAAGGGATTCTCAAGGATCTTCCACCCCAAGCTCACTTACATGTGCAATATAAGTTCCAAAAATAGTTTAACAATATAAGTTCCAAAACCAGTACAATGCAGCAGATATTCATGTCATGTGTGTTATAACTAATCTACTGGCTAGAGAAATGCAGGAATATGTCTATTACCCACACAGTATGCGCCCATGTCGTACCTGCCCACAAGATCACATCTCGTCTAGGCGAACACCACATACATATCATAAGGCATTTGCACTTAACAGCTCAATAGCATTTCAATAAAACAATACATGAAAACACATCATGCATATAAACCATCCCCCAATGGGATATGGTGGAACCAACAATGGCTAAACCGAGGACACGAAAGCTTACCTTGCAAGCTAACTATCCAAGCCAGAGTCCACACAAGCTCAAAGTCCACAAACAGCAAGATCACAATCTGTTTTAGACCAACAATCAAATCAATATCCATACTCTACAAGCATATGACATAAAGGCAACGTCTTTCCTTTACGTTTCATGTCTTTAGGCTTCTCACAAAGCCTTAAGCCCTTAATCCCTTAGATTCTGAATTAGATTAATTATTACAGAAGTCCACATTGACCAAACATGGGTCCACAAACCCAAAATGGCATTCTGTATGAACAGTACAGTTACTGTCCTCGGAAACTCAGAATATCTAGATATATATCGGGGCCATATCCGGATATCTCAAGACCCATATCCGGATATCAATATCCGAATACCATATCGGGATATCAATATCCAAATATCATATCCGGATATTTTGCGACAGAATGCAGTTTTTTCATTTCGCGAGATATCACTCCAAAGGTTCAACTTTTACCATTAATATACGTCCAAGAATCCATTTTTAGGCATATACAAGTTCATATACGTGTTGGTTACTTAACCAACTCATTAAACATGTCAAGACTCAACTTTTAACATTTAAAACTCATGATCCAAGTTGATGAAGCTTACCTAAGCTTAAAACAGAGCAGCAATGGCTCTTGGAGCTCTCACAACAGCTCCTCAAGTTCTGACTTTAAGGGAGTACGAAAATACTCCACAAGCAAGGTCTTTTCTTCCCAAAGGTTGCTTCTTGAAGCATCAACCACCAAGAAAATGGCTTCCCACTTTACAAAACCAAAAGTCAGCACTCAACCCTCACTCAAACTGACACCCTAACTCAGAAATGAATCCATTTTCTATTTCCCAATGCTTGAATACACTCATCCAAGGAGTTTTTGTGAAGAAACCAAGAGGAAATGTGATCTCTTGATGGCCAATGGAGAGGGAAGAAGGTGGTAAGGTGGCTGACCAGAGGAATGCAAGTGGAGGCACGTAGACCACAAAGAATCAGCCTAGGGTTCTATGTAATGCTCTATTTATAGTCGGTTAATGATTAATCACACAGTATTAGCGCTAATTGCTACGCTTAGCATTTTAATTCCAAACTTAGGATTTTGAACCTAATCATTTTTCTAAGATTTTTCATATTTTTATTTTATTTTTCGCAGCACCTTTTCGGTACGCGCTTTTACATAGCTAGTATTAGTTCTGGCACCAGTTCTCATTATTTTGACCTGAAACTTGTTATGCCAGTCCTATATATTATTCTAGTGACATATACATACTTTTCATAATTTTCCGGAATACTTCATCGGTACGCATTTATACCGTGGAGCAGAATCGGTATCTGCACTTTTCGTCAGAAAAGCGACTTTCAGCATTCTTAATCACTTACTATGATTATTTAAGCCTTCTCATAATTATTAGGGTCAATTATGGAATTATTTCTTAATTCTCATATTTATTTAATTAATTTTCTAAACTAATGGTGCAGGTTCATACACCTGTGCTAAGTAACTGTTGGAGTCAAGGGAGCCATAGGAATATGGAAACTTGTGAGCCATTTAGTCCATGAGCTGAGAAATCAGAGTTGGTAGTGAAGAGACTGAAACAAATACAGAAGTGTTAAGTCCTGAGTAGAGAATATAACTATTTAAGAATGGATCAGTGAATCCGTTCCTTGTGTTAAAACTGTTTTAACCCCTCCATATTGTTGTCTCTTAAATATTGTTATTACTATTATTATTTTTGCTTTATTCAATCTTGTATCTATAAATCTCCAATTAATATTGTCGTTCCTTCTTTCATCAAGAAGGATTTCATATATAACGACGCGAGGAGCTGTTTGCTGTCAGATTGAACTTACTGTTTCTGAGGAACGTTATCAGGACAGTAGGGAACGTTTGACCAACCTGGCTGTTAGGAATCAATTCCCACTATGAAAATTTTGGAAAATTGTCATTTTATAACCTAGAGTTAATGGTATTGCTTAGTGGGGTTATAATAAATGAGTTTTATGCTTACGCAAGTTTTGCATTTATAATTACGGTGTTGTTTTTAATTGATTACGAAAATAGTTAATGTTTAAAGAAATGAATGTAATAAAAGAAAAAGTTTACCCGTAATTTAATTAACTCAATTACTGTGATTGTAACTGCGCTTAATACCATATGCAATGATAACATTACTGGTACGTAACGGGCTGTTACACCAGTCTTGGTGAAGTTCCAACATGTATTCTCAGTACCTTGTGGCTTACCTCCATTTAGGGGGATGGATCATTCTATTCACTTAGCGGATAATGCATCACCAATTAATGTCAAGTCTTATCGATATGCTCATAGCCAAAATCAGAAATTGAGAGACACGTATCAGATTTATTAAGTGTTGGTTTCATTCAACACTCATAAAGTCCATTCTCTTCCCCTATTTTGCTTGTTAGGAAGCAGGATAATTCTTGGAGACTTTGTATAGACTATAGAGCTCTCAATGCAGTCACCTTTAAAGACCGTTTTCCTATCCCTACTATTGACTAACTCTTGGATGAATTAGGAGGCTCTGTTATGTTCACAAAGTTGGATCTAAGGGCTGGGTACCATCAAATTAAAATGCTACCTGCTGATGTCCACAAGACTGCCTTCAGAACTCATGATGGTCATCATGAGTTCTTAGTCATGCCATTTGGCTTGACTAATGCTCCCGCGACCTTTCAAGCAGTGATTAATCATCTATTCAAGCCTTACCTTCAGCAGTTCATCATAGTGTTCTTTGATGACATATTGGTGTTCAACAAATCAATTGAAGAGCATGTTAAGCATTTGGAAGTTACATTGAGTTGCTTACAGCAACATTGTTTCTTTGTAAAAATCAGTAAATGTTCCTTTGGCACCAGAAACATAAAATATCTGGGGCATGAGGTAGCAGCAAATGTTGTGTTTGCAGACCCAAGGAAAATTTCTGCTATGGTGGATTGGCATGTTCCCAAAACTCTTAAACAGATGAGAAGGTTTTTGGGTCTCGCAGGCTATTATAGAAGATTTGTTAGAGGCTATGCTACATTGGCATTTCCCTTGACAGAACTCTTGAAGGAATCTGAGAACTTTGTGTGGTCTGAAAAAACTGATGAAGCATTTTCACAACTCAAGGCAGCCATGACTCACACTCCTGTGTTGCGCCTACCAAACTTTGAAGAACCATTTGTGTTGGAAACTGACGCCTCAGGTAGTGGAGTAGGTGTTGTGCTCCTCCAAAATGAACAACCTATTTCTTATTTTAGTAAGAAATTGAGCTTTAGATTAGCAAACACTTCCACCTATATCAGGGAGTTGTATGTCATAACGGTTGCTGTTAAAAGATGGCGTCAGTATTTGTTGGGCTCCAAGTTCGTTATTCGCACTGACCATCGTAGTATCAAGGAGCTTCTCACTCAAACCATTCACACGGCAGAGCAGCAAAAATACCTCTGCAAGTTAATGGGGTACACGTTTCGTATTGAGTACAAGCCAGGAAAAACAAATTCTGTTGCGGATGCCTTATCTAGGAAGTTTGAGGATGGTAATCTCAATACTATTATATCTAAACCGGTCTTTGATATACTTTCTGAGATCAACCAATAGAACACTACAGACCCTCACTTATTACAATATCACCAGCAACTTGTGAACAACCCAAATGGTGACCCTGAATTGTTGGTTCAAGATGGTGTACTTTTCTTCAAGGGAAGGTATTTTCTTAGTCCTTTTTCTTCCTTAATTCCTATACTTATTAAGGAAGCTCATTCTTCCTTGCTTGGTGGCCATGCTGGAGTTTTACGAACATTTTTTAGATTGTCTGCTACTTTCTACTGGTCTACTGTGCGTCAGGATGTTAAAGCCTTTGTTTGAGAGTGCCATGTTTGTCAACAAGTTAAATATGAGACTTCCAAGTCTTCTGCTTTATTACATCTGTTACCCATACCGGAAGAAGTTTTTGAAGAGCTTTCAATGGATTTTATTACTGGGTTACCAGTTTCCAAAGGATTCACCACCATCGTGGTAGTGGTAGATAGACTGTCAAAGTTTGCTTATTTTGGAAGTTTACCTACATCTTACACAGCTGCAAAGGTGGCTGCATTATTTTGCGATCTCATTGTTCGTGTACATGGTTTTCCTCGTTCAATTTTGACAGATAGAGACCGTATATTCCTTAGTCAATTCTGGACTCACCTATTCAAATTGAGCGGCACAACATTGAGGACCACTTCCTCTTACCATCCTCAATCAGATGGCCAAACAGAAGTAACCAATAGATACTTGGAGCAATACCTTCGCTCTTTCTTCTGTTAACAACCGCACATATGGTCTCAATTTCTTGCGTGGGCTCAATATCATTATAATTCAGCCACTCATTCTGCTATAGGTATAACTCTTTATCAAGCAGTGTTTGGGAAAACCCCAACCATGATTCCTTTCTATCCAAGAGGACTAATCAAGATAGAAGCCATTGACATTATGTTGCAACAGCGTAATGACATATTGATGCAACTGAAACTGCATTTGCAAAGGGCTCAGAATCATATGAAGATACAATATGATAAACACCACAATGAGAGATCATTCAAGGTTGGAGACCAGGTATGGGTTCGTTTACAACCTTACCGGCAGGTTACTGTGGAATGCAGAGCTAATCATAAGCTTAGTAAGCATTTTTTGGTCCATTTGAAGTCTCTCGACTTCTGGGTCCTGCTGCATATGAGTTGAAGCCTCCTCCTGGATGTCAAATTCATCATGTATTTTATGTTTCCCAGTTAAAGCCTTGTCTGGGGTCTCAACCATTAAATGCAAATCCTTTGCCTTCCTTTGCTGTTGACAACAAGCCAGTGCAAATCCCTCTTGCTATTTTAGATGAACGCGGCAAGCAAGTTTGTGAATTCCCAGTTCAATGGTCACACACGGTGCCTGAAGATGCGACCTGGGAGAAGGAAAGGGACCTACGGCGTTGCTATCCCAACCTTGACCTTGGGGACAAGGTCGATTGTGAAGAGGGAGGGAATGTTACAATAAGAAGATCTGCTCATGAAAGAAAGAATTCGATGCTATTATCTGACTATGTTACTTGATTGAGTATATAGTTAATGTAACAACCTGTTATGTACCGGTAGTGTTAACATTGCATATGGTATTAAGCGCAGTTACAATCACAGTAATTGAGTTAATTAAATTACGGGTAAACTTTTTCCTTTTTGAAATTCCTTGTTATTAACCATTAACCATTTTTGTAATCAATTAAAAACAATACTATAATTATAATTGCAAAACTTGTGGAAGCATAATACTTATTATTTATAACACTGCTGAGAAATACCATCAACTCCGGGTTATAAAATGACATATTTTCAAATTTGCAGTGAGGGAATCGATTCCCACTCATGAGGAATCGATTCCTGGCAATCGATTCCCATACTTCGGGGAATCGATTCCCAGCAGCTACTGTAGAAGCCAGTAGCTCCATTTTTGCTCCCCTGTTTTTCGGAATCGATTTCCATCACAAAAGTAATCGATTCCTGAACTAGGAAATCGATTCCCATCCAAAAAGTAATCGATTCCTAAACCTCACAGTGGCTGAATTCTACGTCCTCTGTTTCAGGGAATCGATTCCCACACTAAAGGGAATCAATTCCCCTACTGTGAAATCATATTTTGACAGCTTTTTGATTTCAAAAGGGATCAAATATCTCACTCCTAACACTTTTATACTTAATATAACACATGTACAAGTACTAATGTAGGCTCTTGGCCCTTCCATCATGCATAATCATTATACAATGTATCAATTACAATGTTCTCTATTTTCATTGCCATTTAGACATCACATGGCCAATTTACATCACAAGTCTCCAAATGCCTCAAACACAAAATATATGGCCATGGACAAGTCCCATGCTCACCAAAAGACCAATATAAACAAGAGGCATAAATATTCATCAACTACATAGACTTAAAATCTAGTCATGAACACCCAAAAACATGGCAATCTCAACACACAATATGTTCATAACCTAAGTCCAAAATGCTAGAAACAATGCTATGTGCATCAAATATAATCCTCCAAAATGCTATGCTCTCCATATGCACACCATGATCAACTCTTCCTCTATGCAGCCTCTTGTCCGAAGATCCTCCATGCTCACTATAACCTGAAATGATGTCCCCAAACGCGGGGTGAAATATACAAATATATCTCAGTAAACCAAGAGTACTAGAGGATCACTCCACCCCATGGCTCACTCAATGTGCATACAATGATCATCATATAAAATGCATAACATACAAAATCACATCACACCAGGCTCACATCCAAGAACATCCACATAAGGATTCCATTCAAGGACCCCATCATATAACTCTCGGGAAGCTTCCTAGTGTCTCTCCCATGGTTGAGACGAATCCATGGCAAAACCTAACTAGAACTCCAAAGAGACCTATCCAATGAAAGTCCCACATTTGGATCATCCTGGTATCGCTTCTAGAGACGGCCCCACGGTAAAACACGACCAGAATCCCCAAAGGGATATCTCCGACGAAGTCCAAACCACACACATTTACTGGCCAGAGATCACAGATATATCACACAACATGCTCCAAGCATGTCACACAAGTCATGGCAATAATGCATGAACATACATTTCATACAAAGTCAAAGAGCACACAATCCAACCACTACATTTCACTAGGTGTGGCGGAACACACAAGGGGATAAAACCCTAGTACCTCCACAAGTAATGCTCTTCCACGTAAGCTCCAAGTTTAATCCACTTCTATTGAGTTCGTGCAAGGTAACCTATATTGATCAACAACCATGACCATCAACACTTGCATACAATCAATCAATTTCACAATAATAATAACCAACATAACCACTTAGGCCTAAAGGCTATTTCTTAACTTATTTCAACTATCTCAATCATTTTAATCCTTGAACTAACTCACCATTTAACTATTCATGCACCAAGGCACCAACCATTGATTGTACAATATTTTTCACATCATTTTTGTCCAAATTCCCTATAGGTCGAATTCTTCAAGGAAGTATCCTCCAAGGTTTTCAATTCAATTCAATCCTTACACACACACACACACACACACACCATACAATCATATAATTAATTCATCCAATCACTCCACAACTCAATTACACCATCACCCAACATATCAATGTCATGAACTCGTGCATCTCAACTTCCAAAATTTCCTAAGTTACCCAATTATTTCCTCAATAATTTTATGAGTTTAATCACTAGAACACATAATTCTAAGCCACTTTTATCTAATACACATTTTCAATTTGAGCTCTCTAACTATATCAATCTATATACACATGCCCTAGGTCATCAATTTCAAATCTTCCAAAATAAACATCCATAAGTAGAGCTACTCACCAAGGATCAAGGCCAAGGGCTCTTCCATACAATACCCAAGCAATGGTTTGAGCAACAACTCCAAGAACACTTATTTTTCTCCAAATTTTCGTGGAAGAGGGTGAGGATTTTCTCCCAAAATATTGAGTTTCAAGAATGGAGAGTGGTATGGTTGGGTTTTAAATGTCATTTACTTAAACTTTCATGTGCAACACTTTGGCTTTTGGAAAGGATTTGATGGTGATTTGGTTGAATCAATTTTTAAAACCAAAGCCCCCCAACAATGGTGAATGGCCGCGGGAGAAAAAGAGGAAGGAGGAGAGAGAAATCAAATTTTTGTGTCACTTTTTGGCTTTCCACCCACTTAAGTCACTTAAGTGGATCCCACACGTCATTTCACTTTCTTAAATCACCCAATTTAACCCACAAATATATAACCTACGTATTTTTCTCGTTCACATCATATTTTTACTTCCTAGAAATACTAATCATATTTTCGCGCTTATCAGTACAATTATACCGCAGTATTCTACACCAGTAAAATCACTATTCATCAAATTTGTAGAAACTTGCCTATCCACTCAATTTTTCGTTCTGAATCCATTTCGAGTTTTCCATTTGAGACCTTCTACTTCTTTCCTAGGGTTACGTGTTTGTTAAATTACCATTTTACCCTTCTTATGCAATTTGACCTTAATTTCAGAATTTTCACTAATCTTACCCTTTAAATCACATTTTCATATATAATAATATTTTTACGAAATACGAGGTGTTATAGTTAACATGTGTATTGGTTAGAAAGTTTATTAGTTTGTACAAAGACACGTTAGTAAGAGAGTCAGTAGATTGTTAGTGGGTTACACGTGGAAGGACATCAATCAGGTTAGGTGTGAGTTAGTGGGGTATAAAAAGTAATTGGGTTACACTGTTAAAGTCATTTTTGAATAAATCAGAAGTTCTTCTTCAATTTTCCTTTCTTTCTCTTCCTTAAGGGTTTTCACCCTTAACAATATTGCACAAGCTTATTATTTTTAATCTACCTTATAGTCATTTTAACTCTGATACCATGACCAAGAACTCTTGTGTCAGAGGATATGTATTAGAGAAATACAAAAATCATTAATGGTTATTCACTTACCAATTTGAGTTGTTGGATGTGATGGTTGTTTCATCAGCTGTTTTAGCAAAATTAGTGGATATCCTCTTTTGCTAGATATGCATAGCACATTATTTGAGTTTTTTTTTTCCTTCTTTGTTTGTTCTCTACCTTCCTCAGTACCTACTCATGTGTCTTTTGCTGAAATTATGGTTGAGTATGTTAGTTTCATAAAATTCTAGAAAATGATTAAAAAGAAAATTTAAACAGATTCGTTTTAAATTTTCACGAATTTTCAGCCTGAACAGGTCCAATATGTTATGAAAATGAACATGTACATTAAAGTTGATAACAATAACATGATGAGGCAAAATAAAAAAAATTTACTAGATCGATGCATTAAATTTTTTAGCAATAAATTCCAAAAGAATAGCCACAATATGCTTATAATTTTGGTAGAGATTTTTATCGTTTTCATCATGTTCCTCTCGAACTAAGTTAATCGAATATCGAAAGAATCAATTTAGAAATTTCAAAAAATAAAATAAAATCAACTCAATTATCAAGTACGTATAATGCACAAACAAAAAAAATAAGAAATTATTTAATACGGATTACATTTTTATTAAAACTTTTACTTATTTCATATTTTTTATGTTTGAATCTGTAATAATTATCTTAAAGGTATTTCTTAGCACTTGTTTTAAAAAATTTATTGTTTAAGGTTTTATAAAAGGATTTAGAAAAAAAATTAAACATTTCAAATTTTAAAAAATGAACATATCACTCACAGTCCGTTGATATTGTGCATTTTTGTATATTTATTAATACTATAATATATTTTTACTTTATGAATGCTTTTTAATTTTTTTTTTAAATGACAAAGGTTTAAATCAAACAATTTTTTTTAAATAATAATTATTTTGAAACAATTTTATTGTTTAACAATTGACGTTATTTTTTATATTCAATCCGGTTAGAGTACTATTAGATTTATTTCTAAGATTCTAGACCTCTGGTTAAGAGAAATAAGTTCTTTGTCACTTGAATTAATATTTAATAGTGGTTTATTAATTCTTTTGGTTGAATTCCATATATAGCTTTCTATATTTTTATTTGTGGAAAAGTTAAAAAATCCCTTATGGTTTTGCTTTGAATCACTTGCCTCTTTTTTTTTAAAAAAAAAACACTTATCCCCTATTATTTTTTTCTATCCAAATTTACCCTTAACACCATTAGAAATTTAAATAATATTGAAAAAAATAAACCGAGGCCAAAAAAAATATAAGAAAAATTAGATTAAATATGTTGAAAATTTACAATACTTACCAAAATGGACTAAAGTAGAAGGAAAAAAAAGACCAAATATATCTAAATCAAAAAGAAGAAAATAAAATGAAGACAAATACAAATAAGAAAAAATAAGACCAAATATGTTAGAATTTATAATAGTAACAAAAATGACTAAAAGTAACAGAAAATATCTAAATCAAAAAAAGAAAATAGAATGAAGACAAAAAGAAAATAGAAGAAAAAATAAGATCAGATATGTTTAAATCAAAAAGAAAAAATAGTCTAAGGACAAAAAAGAAAAAATAATACCAAATATGTTGAAAACTTACAAAACTGATTTCTCTTTCTTCTATGTTTTATCTATTTTTTTTTTGTGGAGTATCTATTTCTTTTAACGGTGATATATAGAAAAGACTAAAAGTATAAAAAAGAATGAAAAAAGATCAAAATATCTAAATCAAAAAGAAGAAAATAGACTAAGAATCAAAAAAAGAAAAAATAAGAGCAAATATGTTGGAGACTTACAACACTTATTTATTTTTCATCTACTTATTTTTTTGTCTTCCATCTATTTTCTTCCTTTTAATTAAGACTATTTTCATTTTGTTTTATTTTTTTATGTCATTGTTGTAATTTGTCAATATATTTTATCTTATTTTTCTTTTATTTATTTTTTATTTATTTGATAACAATTTTTCTTTTATTTTTTATCCTCAGTATATTTTATTGTTTTTGATTTAGACATATTTGGTCTTTTTTTCTTTTATTTTTTTTACTTTTAGTCTTGAGTAAATACCCTAACAAAAAACACGGTTCCCACTTTAGTCCCTTACAAAAATAAATTAGTCAGTTAGTCTCTAACAAATTCAAAGTGAACTCATTTAGTTGAAATCGTGGTCCCTCACAAGTTCAAAAAAGACCCATATTAGTCCCTCAAAAGGACTAAAATGGGTCCACCTTGAATTTGCTAGGGACTAACTGACTAATTTATTTTTGTAAAGGACTAAAGTGGGGACCGTGTTTTTCGTTAGGGATCAAAAAGGGTATTTACTCTTTAGTCTTCTATGTAAGCATTGTAAATTTTTAACATATTTGATATTATTTTTCTTCTATTTTTTTCTTTTTTGTCATCATTCTATTTTCCTCTTTCAACAAGTGTAAAATAAACATATTAGTTAAATTTCTAACTGTATTGGAAATGGGTTTGGTTGGAAAATACCATAAAAGGGTAAGTGATTAAAAAAAAGATGAAGTAAGTAATTCAAAGCAAAATCATAAGGAGGCTTTTGAACTTTTTCCTTTTAGAGTAAACACCCTTTTTAGTCCCTGTCAATATCTACGAAGTCCTTTTTAGTCCCTGGCAATAAAAAAAGACCAAATTGGTCCCTGAAATTACAAAAAAAGGGTCATGTTAGTCCTTATGTCAACTTCCAAATATGTAGAGTGGCCCTTTTCTTGTACTTTCAGGGACCAATTTGGTCCTTTTTTATTGCCAGGGACTGAAAAGGACTTCGTAGATATTGCCAGGGACTAAAAAGGGTGTTTACTTTTCCTTTTAAGTTTGCTATGTTTGTCTTGTGTGGAATACTCTTCATTCTAATGTCATAGAAATTATTAACCTTAAATATTGCTTAACAACAACAAAAAAATTAAATTCAAACTCAAATCATGCATATTAATAATAAGTTTTTAGTGCAAAATTTCTTTATGACATTATCTAATCATGTATTACCAAATAATTGAAAGGTTTGACTTTAAAAGTCACTAATAGTATTTTCGTTTTTAGTTTCCTGAAGGTATCCCCCAGCCGATAGCTAAAGACTAATCCTTTAGAGGCGTAGATATTATCGAAGTGGATTTTGCCTCTACCAACAAAACTTTTTCAATACACACGGCCAGGGATCGAACCCTTATCAGCATGCTTGAGGGACCCAGCTATCTACCAATTGTGTCGAGTTTTGTTAGTAAAATCACTATGAAAAAGAATAAACCATGGCACCCTCATTTTTTCCGAAAATTTCTACGTATTAAAGAAAGTCTACATAAATAAATAATCCTAACGTACATAGTAGAATCAAGTGATGATGATGATCATGACACCGGCATGAGCTATAGAAGTGGCAAGGAAAAAAGAAAAGAAGGACAAACCACAAGCAACAACTATAAAGATGATATAATAACCCGAATAATTAGATTATCTGAATGGAAAATTAATGTGTAATTAGATGCAAAACTTAAGTTTTGAGCTAGTCACTTTTCAAGGTAAAAGTGCAATTATTGAAAGTTTTGGGGCAAAATTACAATCATGCAAAATTTAGCAAAACCCTAAAATTGGGGGTTTAGTGTTTTAGGTATTCGATGTTGAAATTGATGTTTTATTCTTGTGGGTTATTGTAGGAATGTATTGTTGAGTATGAAATTTAGGTGGTGGAGCCACCTGGTAATTGAATTTTATATTTACACTTATTTGTTACACTTGATTAATGATTTTGGGATTGTTTGGTGTGTGCATAATGGTCTCTTAGGCTAAATTGAATTTTGGGTTTTTAATTGGATTTAATTCATTTTTATGTTAAAATTCCAAATTTACATTGTTCCAGTATTGTGAGCAAACGTTTGCTATAGGTATCCAATTAAGCTCATTTTTGTCTTGCTTTGCAAATAACTCAGAGAGCTACAAATGTTATGAAGATTTGAAAGCCAAATTAGGACAATAAGATGGTCAAAATTGGAGCCAAATTCAGACACAAAATTATGGAAATTTATGTAACTATTTGAGCTTACTTTGTAATTAAGGGCCCAAGCCCGTGAGACCCCAAAGCCTATTTTTTTTTATGTGTTTTAGGTTTATAAGGCAGCCTTAGTAAAACACACATTCAATTTTTAGTTTTCAGATTTTAGGATCAAACACAAATCTTTCATTTTCTCTCTTTTGTTCATGTTCTTGACTTTTCTTTTAGTTTCAATTTTTGTTTTTGCCATGCTAGGCTAAACGTTGTAATCAACCCATAGGTTAAGATTCCATGGACTAATCTTAATGACCTTTAATCAACTTAACTGAATTTGCTTCCTTCCCTTAACTATTTTGTTTATGTTTCTTTGTTTCTATTTTCTTTTTTACTATTTTGTTTCTTGTTTCTGCACCTATTTTGTTTTCTTCTTTTATTTTGTTTATATTTCTATTTTATTTCTGTCCCATTTTGTTTTATGTTTCTGATTATATTTCTTGTTACTTTCATTTCTGTTTTGTTTATCTTTTCTGTTTTGTATTTATATTTTCTGTTTCGTTTCTTTTTTTTTTGTTCTTTTTCATTTTTTGTTCATTTTCATTTTCGTTTCAGCAATTTACGTTTCTATAATTTAAATTTCTATACTTTACATTTCCGTCTTTACGTTTCTGTTTATGTTTTTATTTATGTTTCTGTTTACGTTTCTATTTTCATTTGTGTTCTTACATTTTGTGAATAGATTGAATGTTAGATTTAAGATCCAGGTTGATTAAACACAAGGACCTTAAATCAAACCGTTTGAAGTGAGTATCGTGTGATTGCACAAGTGAACACACCGTGTTTGATTAAATGTTATACAATCGTCTAGTATAGAAGGTTCCTAAATAAATGCAGGGATTCCGATTTGTTTAGGTTAACCACGAATTTAGTAATTTTATGTCCGATGACGGATGTCCTTGGACCTCAATTCTGTGTTAGTTGTTTTTAATTTTTTTAATTTCATCTTTACTTCTTGCTTTAATTTTAATCAAACTGAAAATCCCCCATTTAATTATCTGTTTTGAACTCGGCAAACCAAGTCTTATGCAAATTCCTTGAGAGACGATTCAGGTTGTCCCATATATTATAAACTTTTATAAACCTGATTATTTGAGTGAGTTCGACAGCTCACGTCAAATTTAGCGTCGTTGTCGGGGACTTTGTGTAGTTTTGGTGACTGAAAAGACACCTATCTTACTCAGATCATTCTCAGTAGTTTTATTCATGAAGGAAATATGCCTTTTGAGAAAGACTCACTTCGTAAGGGAAGTGAGCTCACCCCTATTTTTTCCAAATTCCAACTGTTTTAGATATTTTTAGGTCATAGAAGGACATATCGGGTATTTCAGCAATTATTGAACTTGCGCCGATTGAGCTAAAATTTTGTTAGTCAAAGGGGACTAATGTTCTGGTCAAAACTCATCATGGCTACGCCATGTCCTTCATACAAGACCATATTATTTAAATTATACCAATCATATATAATTATTAATGCTATATGAATGCAATGTATGCTAGGGTTAACATTTCTTATAGATATTCCAAACAGAAACCATAATCATCCATTTGATTATGGCAGAACATTAAGACGGAGAAAGCTCCTAAACTGACAACTTACCTGATCAGTTGCCTATTTATAACCTGTTGTCCACACAACCTGCACTCTTTACGTCCACCTACTGTGTGCGTTTAAACTCTGATATTATTCATAAAAATACAATCAATCATCAATTCAGAATACACATATCACTATACACACAACCAAATACCATTTACATATTAACTTAATTATCCACTTGGTAATTCCTTTAATCACTCTTTTTATTAACTTTCACTTTAACAGTTCATGTCATACCACACAAGTCTTAACCAAATATAATACCTTAAAATCACTTGAAACTTACTTGATTTCACTTCATAAACATCACACAACCTTACACAACACTTTAACTTACATTCTTTCACACACAATTACATACACTTCATTAGTGTAACTTTCTTTACAAATTATCATGTTTACAACTTACATAATATAAATTTAACTTCTTTTCCTTTATTATTTTCTTTACATAGCCATATTGACACCTATGTAAATTCATTTACTTTCCTCACATCAAATCCAATTAAAACAATGTTCAATCTTCATTATTTTTATTAATTGAACATTACACAACATTTAATTATCAAATTACATAATTCCTATGTGTTGAATTCATGTTGGCCGAATTATGCATGTCATAATTCTACATGATTAGCCAACTTAATCACCTTATAATCCACATTCATTTAAACTACACAATTCTTTAAACACTCTAGTTTAATTAAAGGATTTTATAATTCTCATGTTACATGAGAATTGAAATCTTATGTTGTAGAGACAAAAGCATGTGGGACCCATATGTTAGAAAAAATTATGTGTAGGACCCACGTCAGCACGAAAATCGAAGGGTCTGTAGGAAGATTTCAATTTTCATGTTGAATGAGAATTATAAAACCCTTAATTAAATAATCATTACTTGACACAAACACTCTATGTTTTCCAATGACACTTATTTGATTTCTATGTCATTCATTTGATTTCTTTTTAATGTAAACCACTTTAAATCTTAATTAAACATACACTGGGAACACTTTAATTAATTAAACCCAACCAAACATTAATCCTAGCTATTTTAAGCATGCATGGCTGAATGGCCTTAATTCAACATTAATGGTTTAATCTCACATTTTCCAATTAATTTCTCTTTAACCAAGCATCTTTAAATTATCCTACAACCTTAATTTCATTTAACATTTCATGAAACACATAATTTACACAATTTATCTCTTGCTGGCTGAATTGTATGTTATGAAAATACAAGGTTCTTTAACTTGTTTTAAACAATTTCAAGCATAGTTTTACATAGTTTTAGCATACAACCTCAAAACAACTTCAAACCACATCAAACAACATCAAAATGTTCATAATCTTCACAAATCTTAATCAAAGTTTAACCTCATGAAAAATTGTCGTCCAACCATCAAAATTAAGAATTAATACCTTGAATGACTTCCTTGAACACCAAGCTTTCTTTTCCACCAATCAATTTCCAAAAATCCTAAATTTCTCTCTCCAGATGAATAGTACCAATACTCTTTGGATGAGGGTTTCTCTCTACATAACTCTTCAAGAAGAAAAGAAAAGAGATTCAAGCTCACAAGACCAAGTACTACAACTTTTGTGTAATGAGTTTTCTCCAAAAAGTACTTAAAATTCCAAGAACATCATTCTCTCTCTCTAGCTCTTATGGTTCAACCATGAGAGGAGGAAGAAGGACAAAAGCATGCGTGGGACTTAGAAGCACAAAGATGACCGGTTATGCATAAAAAAATTACAAAAAGTTACTTAATTTTACACTTTGCAACTTTAAACACTAGTTGAAATCCTATTGGTCCTTTGTCTTCCCACTAGCTTTGTCATCTTTCTCTACAACATTCTAGATCCATTCCACCCAAGTGAACCGTCCACCATGTGCAAGGATGACTAGGATTGCTTACTTGACATGTTCTACACCTTTAGACTTTCAAACCTTACAACCATTGGTCCATTTATTCAAGACTAGTCAAACCTTGATTCTTATTAGTTAGTCAACACTTAACTTTGACCTTTAAGAATATAAAACATACAAGGTCTCAAAGAATCAATCATACATCAAAAGTCATGCAAAGAATTCACAAAGTTAAGTTATGTTGCTAACTTAACAACTTTGCATTCAACTTTGACCTAAACCAACTTTCATTGGTTTATTAATTTTCCTTACTTTGACTTATTTTTAGAAATTAATCTAGACATGGTTTGATCATAATAATATCACTTTGAATCCATAGAATTTACCATAGAATTTAATTACATCACCAAAATCAACCTTTGACTTAACCTTGGTCAATTACCAAAGTAATCCTGATTTTTCACATAATGACATCTATGACCCCACATATACCTCATACTTATTTTAGGGTCCTATTAGACTTGTTTGGCATGAATTGTATTCTTAACTTGTTTATCATGTCAACTACATGATTTACCGTTTATTAATTCCTTGAATACGTGTTTAAATTCCACTTAAACACTTGGTTAATTCACTGTCATTTATTTGACAGTGATGGTTGTTATACCTAGGATCACTCCCCTTGAACCAAAAACCAAAACTGAAATTGGAATTTTACAAGATCGTGACCAACCCCTTAATCACTCTTAACCTAAACCCTAGGATCACTAAGCAGAACAACCTCCCTAAATTCAGAATTACAAAGAAAAACAAAGGAAGAAGAAGATTAAAGAACTTTCTCTCTATAATATCAAATTTAAGCATAACGCATGTACTTGGGTGATTCTAAGTCTAATGCATGTATAATACGTTCTCTTGTGTTTATAAACCCTAAAGCATGATTTTATAGCAACATAAGTCAGAGCAAAGAAACCAACTAAAAAAAAGAGTGAATTGGTAAAAAGAAGAACCACCACAATGGAGGAGAGGTGGCGATGCGACATAGAGGGAAGACCGAAGAGGCGGTGCCGCAGAGGAGGAACCACCGAGGTGAAGACGTGTGGGATTTAGATTAGCAACGGTTTTTTTTTTTTTCACAAAACGACGTCGTTTCGTATGAAATTAAAACAAAATGCAGTGACCCCCCGACCCCTCTGACTCGAGAGTCGCCAAGACCCGGCTGGATTTCAGGGATCAATTTGTATGTAGGGTCTAACTGTTGACCCGGGAGTAGGGGTCAAGTTTTAAAACACTGCTTATAACAAGTCTGATAATAATCCATCTAAATTATCTGGATATAACCAAATAATATGTATTTGATCTTCTTCACTAATATTTTTAAGAGAAATTTAAAATTTTAATTTTAAACTCGCCCGAACTCCAGATTAATTCATCGAAAAAAAGATGGGAGGGAGATATTAAAAAAATAAAAAAATATCCCGACATACAAGAAAAAGTCCGTGTACAAAGTGGGGTTGTCCCAAAAACAATGGTATGTGATTTGTGGGTACTCCACGTATTCGGATAAAGCACCCTCGGTGCCACGTCAGCATTTCCTTCTTTCTTTCTCTCCGTGTCTGTTCGAATACGCAAGCTTTTCCGCTATTTCACTGTTTTCTCTCTCTCCGGCCACCGAAGCTCAATTTTCTCTCGGATTCTGCATCCACTTCATGGCAGTTAAATTGCACAGCAGCAGCAACTTTCTACCGTTAAGGTGATCGATTTCTCTCTTTTATTCTCGTTTGTATTGCAGAGGTTACATTCTTGTTCGCTGAGTGAGTATGATGGACGCAGCTAGGTTTTCCTGATAGGTTACAATTGAAACGTTTTTTTTTCTTTTTTGTTATGTAGCATTCACCTAAACTGATTCAGCAAATTTGTAACGGTAATTGTTGTAGTTCACGAAGTGTTTACTTTCCTTCGGTTTTCCCTATTTTGGTTTTTCTCTTAAACTCTTACCTATTGCTGATTTAAAATGTGTGTTTTCAATGAAATGAAGTTTGGCATTATGCCTTATGATGCATGGTTTTAATGAAATGAATATGTGATATTACTAAGTTTGAGAGGCTACAATGGTATACTGGCATTTAGATGATACAGTTATATATTGTGGGTAAAATTAGCAATTTCTTAACTTTTTAAAGTCATGATGTAATACTTACAGACTTAGAATACAAGGTTACACCGCCCCATGAAATTGTGTGGTTGAACTAGTGCTCATTGTTTGAGTATTTATTGCATTCCTTTGAGGCTAGTTCTTGCGTATAATTCTTCTTGAATGTGTGTGCTGTTTCTAATTGCATATCATTTGGCAGCTCCTCGAATTGTTGGCTTTCGAATGGTTCCCCTTATGCAAGCAGAAAAGGGTCGGACTTGCATTGCATACTATTAAGTAAATGGGGTAGTTCAAGGAAGGGGTGTCTCATACAACATGATTTGTTATCGAACAGTGGTCATAGTTTGGTGGGCTGTAGAAAATGCTATTTAATGTTTTCGAGACCTAGAAGGAGGGTACATCTGTTCCCATTTGCCTCTTCTGACGATGGTGTAACTGTCAATGGAAGCCCCCAACCTGGCACCAGTACAGACCTTGAAAAAATGAGGGTGAAATTGAATAGGTCAGTGGAAGATGAAGACTTTTGTGATGGACTTGTCCAAGCTTTATATGACGCAGCCAGGGTTTTTGAGCTGGCAGTTAAAGAGCATAAATCGTACTCACGAGTATCTTGGTTTTCAACAGCCTGGCTTGGGGTAGACCAAAATGCATGGGTGAAGGCACTGTCATGTCAGGTATTATCATGACTTCTATTTGATAATATTATTTGGGTTATATCATGTGTAAATTATGACATGCATTTGTCATGTGAACATGAAATTTTGACAGACAGCCTTTGCAATAGCATGTCATTCTATTGTCTAACTCATGCAGCTTATACAGATATGTGCTAGATGAATTGTGAAAGGAAAAAGGATGACTATGTTTTATTTTGCATGCCTTTGATGGTGTTCTGACAAAAACATGCACCATTGTATGACAATATTCAAGCATAGTTATGGTTATGTGAAGAAGCGCTATGTAGCACTGATACCGACACGGGACACGTGACACGACACGACACTCCGACACGTTAATTCCAAAAAATATTAGATTTCGACACGTTAGGACACATTTTGATATTAAATAATATTTTTAATTATGTAGTGTATATTATATTTAATATTCAATAATTTAACAAAAAAGTGAAATTAAACTTATAATATTCATCAATTTTGCAAAGAAACATAAGATATCCCAAATATTTATATCAAACTCAATAAAATGGTAATCGTAATTCAAAAAATCTAATAGTTGGAACTAAAAACTCAACGCAACGCAACCTTTGAATCTTTTTTTGAATTTCTATAACGCGTGTTAGAGTGTCAGAGAGTGTCGAGAAGTGTCGGACACGACACGTCAGGATTTTTGAAGTGTCGGTGCTTCATAGAAGAAGCGTTCCCTCATTAGGCATGTACTTTAGGACATAAATATCATAGTTAATAGAACGTATTATCCTTTTCTGTTTTCAGTCAAAATCATTGAGAGCTACGTACACAGTGGCGGACCTAGGAAATTTTATTTATGTTTGCATACTTAGTGGTGGGGGTTTGGGGGCAGCACCCCCGAAAATAAAATATTAAAGAAATTTTTAAATGTATTATAAAATAAAAGAATATAAACAAGAAAAAAGAAAATTTTTCACGTATGTCAAGCTTTGCTATTCAACGCATATCTCATTTTTTGTAAATGCTATTTCAAGCTATTAATTATTTTTAAATGCTATTCACGTAGCAAATCTTGCAGTAGTAGAAATGGCTCACCAACTATTTGCATATATCAAGCTTTGCTATTGAAACGAAAAAAAAATATTTACGTGTGCACTTACACACATTGGCAACCATGTAGGTCCGCCAATGCGTGTCTGTGAGCTTTTTATCCATAATATGAGCTTGTTATTAATAAAAATTGTCTGCTTGATTCATCAGTAGAGCAGATGTACAGTATATCAAGAGGGCAAGAAACTAATCATCTTTCTTTTCTGCTTACTGTTAAATGCATTAGTGTGATGCAAATACCACTGCATTTGTTATTGGAAGGCATTATAACAGAACTGCAGTTCTCTCCTCCTCCTAGGCCAATCTGGTCGTGATATGACTTTTCAAATTATTACTGCATAGCTGCAGAAAGAATTATCAACATGTGGATTGGTTTTAGTTCATTGACTTATCTCTTTCTACCTATTTTATATGTTCGTAAGTAGGTGCTACTTTTATGTTTCAATATTTTGAAGTAATGTTTATCTTTTTTATCCAACAAATTGACCTCATGGCTGGCTTTAACAAATTTGGAGGGTTGTATTTAATAATTGTGAACTAAGAAAATTTTGATATGGCTCTTAAAAGAGACCCTTTATTATTGACAAGCAGGCAATTCAGTTTCCAGCTTTGGATAATTTAGCGTATCGTCCGTTTTTAGACCACCCAGGACTAGGGTCATTTGTCTTCACCTTCTTTACTACACATTATTTCTCTTTACAAAAATATCTTCCAAACAAACATCATTTGTATTATCAGAAGCATGTATGCTTTGTCACGAATGAATCTGGTTAATGTTTCTGCTATTGCCTTTGCTTCAAGAACTGTTACTATCCCATTGGTCATATTTCACTTTGACCTCATTGTTTCAAAATTTTCCAATAATTTATGAAGAACTGAGAAACAGGTTGCATAAATTCTCTCAGGCTGCTGTGTACTCCTTATTGCATGCTGCAAGTGAAATTTCATCCCGAAGTGATGGTAGAGACAGAAATGTCAATGTATTTGTTCAAAAGAGGTAGCATGTTGCTTTGTATTTTGGTTCATTTTTTTCTGTCTTTGGTATCAAACTTTAGCAAACTAAAACATGCCACCACTCATTTTTCAGAAGGAAATAGAAATTCTATGCTTCAACTTGTGTGAAGAAGTGTTGTAATAGCTGTACCAGAAATTTTTCATTAGATACTTAGGGGCCGTTTGGTAGAAAGATTTTTTTAGGATTCCTGGGAAACTGAAGGTGGTAATCTTATTTATCCACGTTTGGTATGAGAATTTTAAAATTTTCCCGAGATTTTATTTTGTGTGTAAATATTTTTGAAAATTCCATCCAAGAATACCACCCACGGGGTGGTATTCTTAAGATTTCTATGACAAGAAAATTTTAATATAACCAAATATAGTATCAAGAAAATTAACCCAATATTCCCGGAAATATTTTAGCCTACCAAACAACTTTTGGGTAACATTCCCGGAAAACTCATTTTCCAATCATATTCCTGAAAATCGTGATTCTCGGATAAAAAAAATTTCTCCTCTACCAAACACCCCCTTAGTTCAGCCGTTTTACTTTGTATATCATTGAAATATGTTTTCTATAGCTATTGTACATCTTAATGTCAAATTCTGAAGTTTACTATGTATATATATGCATGCACGTGCGTGTGTGTGTGTGTATGTGTGTGTGCATGTATACGTGTACATGTATATATAGTTTTCCTGATGAAATCTAAAATTTATGGAATATTGTGAGAACCATCTGGTTTGAATATATGGACTTGTGTTTAAGGTAGTAACTTGTGTTGTACCTTTCATATAGAATTTTATATCAAACAGACGAATTTTGAATATCATTTCAATTTTCTACCCATACACAAAATGATTGTATACTTGTAAACTATTTTGACTCCCTTCTAATCTTTGATTCACTGTTATTGCTCTGTTTCATGGTTGTTTTTCTTTTCTTTTCTTCTATATTTGTTTAGTTTTAATATTTTATACTACTCCCTAGTTGCTTTGGGACTAAAACTTGTTCAAATGTTTCATTGACCAGTTTGCTAAGGCTGTCTGCTCCCCTAGAGAGTTTAATCAGAGAAAAATTATCAACAAAACAGCCTGAAGCATATGAATGGTTTTGGTCAGAGCAAGTTCAAGCTGTAGTGACCTCCTTCGTTAATAAGTTTGAAGGGGATGGACGCTTTACTGCTGCCATTGCTTTGTATGTTCTCTCTTAACTTTTACTGCTCATTTCTTGTTCCTTCATATTATTATATTTATAGACTATGTATAAATAATATTTTGACTGAATTCCCAGGTCTGGAAAAAATATGGGTTTAAGTGGTGCAAGTGACGTATCACTTCTCCTGCTTGCACTAACATGCATTGCTGCAATTGCTAAACTTGGCCCAGCAAAAGTTTCTTGTTCACAATTCTTTTCCATGACTACAGAGATAACTGGTAGTTTGATGGACATGCTGGTTGGTATAATTCCTATAAGTCAAGCGTATAATTCTATAAAGGATGTTGGTCTGCAAAGAGAATTTCTTGTACATTTTGGTCCTAGAGCCGCGGCTTGTAGAGCAGAAGTTGAGTGGGGTTCAGAAGAGGTTGTTTTCTGGGTAAATCTTGCTCAGAGGCAGCTGCAGCAAGCTATTGACAAGGAGAAAATATGGTCAAGGCTGACAACATCTGAAAGTATTGAGGTTAGTTATGTTCAATTCCGAAGACAGCTTGGTTTTGACCCTTCCAGAATGATGATGTTGGATTGAATGTCTATGAATACATATTCAGTTGAAATGACTACACTTACAATTAAACTACCATACTGAGACCTATACTGTGCTTGAAATGCACTATTTTACAAATTCTTATTGATTAATGTTGTTATGGCCTTCTGTTTGTGACTTTAGTTTAATTGTATTGACATCTGCAATTCATACATTTTTGTTCCTGAAATTTGTTTTGTTTGGGTGGGCTGTGAAACAGAAAAGTATTTCATAATGTCTAGAAATAATTTTTTTTCCAATGTGAAATAATATACTTAAAAAGTTGAGCTCAGTTTACTTTCTATTAAAAAGTTTGAAGAGGAAGAACTTTATGTAAAAAAAATAAAAAGAATTAAGAGATGAGTTGAATTAAAAATAATAGAGCTAAGTCCGTTTACATTCTTTTATGTGCCTTGGGTGGGCTCTGAAACAGAAAAGTATTTCATAATGTCTAGAAATAATTTTTTTTTTCAATGTGAAAGAATATACTTAAAAAGTTGAGCTTAGTTTACCTGCTATTAAAAAGTTTCAAGAGGAAGAACTTTACGTAAATAAAATAAGGGAAAAAAGACTATCATTTAACAGGACACAAGTTGTGTCCTTTTAAATGATTTACACAAAGTATGACCGGTCATACTTTGTGTAAATCTGAAAAGCTGCTTTTTTTTTCTCTTCTGAATCACATTGCTGACGTGTAAAGTGAAAAAAAAAGCAACTTTTCAGAATTACACGGAGTATGACCGGTCATACTCCGTGTAAGTCACTAAAAGGACACAACACTTTTGAATGACACACACTAAACCCATAAAATAAAAAGAATTAAGAGATGAGTTGAATTAAAAATAATAGAGCTAAGTCCTTTTCCATTCTTTTATGTGCCTTGGGTGGGCTCTGAAACAGAAAAGTATTTCATAATGTCTAGAAATAATTTTTTTTTTCAATGTGAAAAAAGTTGAGCTCAGTTTACCTTCTATTAAAAAGTTTCAAGAGGAAGAACTTTACGTAAATAAAATAAGAATTAAGAGATCAGTTGAATTAAAAATAATAGAGCTAAGTCCTTTTCCATTCTTTTATGTGTTTTGGGTGGGCTTTGAAACAGAAAAGTATTTCATAATGTCTAGAAATAAATTTTTTTTTTCAATGTGAAAGAATATACTTAAAAAGTTGAGCTCAGTTTACTTTCTATTAAAAAATTTCAAGAGGAAGAACTTTACATAAAAAATAAAATAAAAAATGAAGAGATGAGTTGAATTGAAAAATAATAGAGCTAAGTCCTTTTCCATTCTTTTATGTGCTTTGTTGTGACAAAAAGCTTAAATTGAAAGTTGGCTTAGTGCAGGTTTTGGAGAAGGATTTGGCTGTATTTGGGTTCTTTATTGCTTTAGGCAGAAGTACACGGTCATATCTTTTGGCAAATGGTTTTGATACACTAGATGATTCAATTGAAGATTTCATCAGGTACAACTTTTGTTACATGTTGTTTCTAGTGTTAGAATATGATGTTTTTTATTGTTTTGGGAGTCTTGCTATGTTAGTAGTTTCTTTGCTGGGCTTATGCTACCTGTACTACATTAGTACTTGACCTAGATAATTAGTATAGATTGGTTTATTAGGTTTGTAACTTTACACACATCATATCAGCACAATAGTATCTCTTCTCTCCTTTCCATCAAATTCCTGTAACTTCTTCACCTTTCTCTTTAACTGGTTTTTGCTTTCTATGAATTCTTGTGCATTTGTTTATTTATATAACTATTTGTTATAGGTATCTGATTGGAGGCAGTGTTTTATACTACCCTCAGCTCTCATCCATTAGTTCATATCAATTGTATGTGGAGGTTAGTATTTGTGGCCATTCCATTTGACACATGATTAATAATTAAATTATTTCAACTGGTTGAAGCCCTTTAACTGCATAGGTAGTTTGTGAAGAGCTGGATTGGCTTCCTTTTTATCCGGGAATCACCAGCATTACAAAACAGTTACACATGCATAGAAGTAAACAAGACAATCCTCCAAATGCTGAAGCAATGCGCCAAGCATTTGATGTTTGCTCTCATTGGATGCAGAGCTTTATTAAATACAGTACATGGCTGGAGAGTCCCTCGAATGTGAAAGCAGCTGAATTTCTGTCAACAGGGTAACTGGAACAATGTTTGTTTATGTTTTAACAAAATACCAGCTTCTCATTTATTAAATTCATGCATGTACTTCTTTTATGTTAGGCACAAGAAGTTGATGGAGTGCATGGAAGAACTTGGGATGATAACGTAAGCTATGAGGCAAAGTCTGGATTTACTGTTTTTTGCATTCTAATAGGTTCATGCATATATTCATTGACACCGAGATTCAGGCATCAAAACTTTACATTTTTGGAGTAAAATAAAGGTCATGAAATCGTTTGATCTGAAAGCTGCATACTAACAATTGAAAAAGACCGGGGTAGCAACTGTAAGTTCTAGTCATATGCTTTTGCTGTAGTGATGTAAAAGCCATTCACAAAAACGTTTGGAGGGTTTTCGAACGTACTTCGTTGTTCTTGTCTTTGTGCTACTGGCTTTAACAACGATAAATATCAGCATTTGCTCAACTTTACTTTAGCTTTCACAGTAGACATTTCATTTCTTCAATATGAAATTTGTTACATTACAGAATTTTATCCTACAACTGTTACTGTGGTTGATAATTTACTTTCATTGAATAATTACCACCACATAAAAAAATTGAATATGGCATGTGGCTACTCTTCGAACAAGTGAATAATTGCATGGGGAAGAAAAAATGGATGAGCAAGAGTTGAATCTAGAGGCTATATTAACAACATTGAAGACAGGCGCACTGATTATTAAATTTGCATATTTTTCACGTCCTCTGAGGCGATGAAATTTCTTCTGTTATGTGAAAGCATTATGATATTCAGTATTTGTGACTCTTTGCCCCACAATCTTAGTAGTATCAAATGGATCTTGTCAATGTCCAAGACAATGCTTTAGAAAATGAACTTAGAGCTTGGTCAAGATATCATTACCTTTTACCTCTCTACATGATGAGTCATGGCTTTCATATATCATTATCTTGTCAGTAAGATTTGGTTGGCAAATATTCATTCCCTAGAAATAACAAAGAAAGAAAAGCCTATCTAATGGATATGGGTCCAATGGTCGTACTATGGTACTAAAGCATGCCTCTCTACCAGAGAGCTAGTTTTTCACCTGGACCCTCATTCAAGCAGTACAGATACCCATGCGAAGTTGCTAGTTAAGATGTTTCCAAGCTAGTTGTCTTGAACTGTGGAACATTTTTTTGAAGCTATTTTATACATACTTTGTATTAATAGTGTTTACTGGAATTCCATGGGTTGTGAAGCTGATTTTTAACTGAGTTTCTTATTCCAAAAATTGTGTCACTTCTTATCTTTATAAAATATAATGCAGGGATAAGATGTTGGAGAGTGATACCAAGAAAACAGTTGACAGACATAGATCTACAGTTCAGTCAACTATAAAAGAGTCAGATTCGTTTGATGAGGTTTGGTTCCCACTTTAAAAATTTGAATTTGATCCAAGTGCTACTTTCAAGTTTTTTAAATTAGTAATTACTAGGACTAGTGTCAAGCCTGAAAACATAGACCTTAAAGACTAATATGATTTTTTATTAAATACTATAAGGCTTCATTTGGTGTGCACTATCCTTCTATATGTTCAGTGTATAAATCAGATAGTAATATAACCTTAACCATATGGTTTTTTATACTTTATTTGTTGCATAACTACCTTGGAGCAGTGGTAAGGTTACTCTTTTGTGATCTGAAAGTTATGGATTCGAGTCTGAGAAATAGCTGCATAAAATTGGAAGGGTATGGCTGTGTACAATCGACCCTCACACCTACCCTCACAAAGTCAGAGAGCCTTGTGCATTGGGATTTTTCCTTTATATTTTCCATATAACTCCATCCAGTCTACGGGTCGAGACAAGGCTGGATAGGATAAAAACTAACATCATTCCCACTTTAACCTATAACACAATTAGCTTCAGCTCTGCGTGTCAACATTCACCAACTCTACCTCCAGGATTGCTACTACCTTGCCACTCCACCACCAGTAATGGTATAGAAGAATACTTGTAAAAATTTACTGATTTAATAATAAATCCTCAGCATTATTAAATGTTGTGATGCTACGTCATTTGTTCATATGTGCAACGTCATCAACTGTTAATGTTCTAATCCCTGTCTGCTGGTTTTCCCTAATATGCATGTATGCGGTGTGCCTAGATCCCAGCAAAAAATTGTATGTCTATGATGGAGCCTACTTTTATAAATCTGAAATTGCAGAAAACATAAATGGAGCCAAGCTCCTTACAAGATACAAGCTTCTTGGAAAATCTTTGGGGGCCAGAGGATAAGCCAAAAAATCTTCGGTTGGGGGATTAGTCTCGTCCTTTCTCTGGTTGCGAAGCTTAGTGCACCCACTGTTACAATGAGGGGCTAGCCCAAACGGGCCGTACCCCGAGAGCATGGTGCCCGGAGAAGGTTGAATGGGGATACCTCTTGGAAATGTACCAAAAAAAAAAAAATGCAGAAAATAAACCCAGAAATCTCAACTCCCAGAGATTCCCAATTTCCCCACTAACTAATTCTAAATTCATGCATACCCATACTACCACACTGCCTACCTTTTATCCTATACTTTAGGAATATTCTAGAATAGTTTCCATAACAAACTAACTAATTCACTACTTTTAGGCCCATGGCCCATCAATACTCCCCCTTTAAAATTCACCTTGTCCTCAAGGTGAGGAAAACAACCACCTGGATCCCATTGTTTGAAGCACCTTGACCACATTAGTAGCTTTAATTCCGTTTTCTTTCCATGAACCTCCACGTCTTCACTGCAGCATTTCTTTCTAAGATGAGCATTGCTCTTGAAGAGTAAATCCATCTGTCTCTGGTTATTAAACTCCAGCAACATATACCTGAACCTTGATACTCTCCATACAGCAGTAGCGTTGGTTTTTTTGTTGGCCAGCATGCCTCCACTTCCTTGGCTCATCATTACACTATTGCCTTGTTGGGTTCCTAAAGACCCCACCTCACTAGTATGGATACTAGTTTGTGTTGGACGAATTGGGCCCAAACCAACTGACTCTTTTGTGTTAGAAACATTGGGCCTGTTTTTTGTATTCTCCCCACCAACAGCCTTGTTGGGAAGTGTTGGATCAAACAGGCCTGGTTTCAAGTTGCTACCACGTTGGCCTTTCAAATCAGGGCCAATTAGACCAAACCTAGGGGCCATGTTGAGTCCACTTCTGTTGTCCTTATTTCCTAGTGTGGGTCGAGCCAAATACCCACCTCCAGATCTAGACCCGCTTCTTGTGCGTCCCTGGTCAAGCACGTCCAACCAGCAGTATGGCCAAATACCCACCTGAGCTCCTTGTGCCGCTGCCCCCGCCACCGTACGTGGTCGTTGCCACTGTTCGCGCGCAGTCTCCCTTCTGGTTCCAGATATGTTCACGCATCGTCTCCCTGTATCAGATCTGACTTCGTCTTCTTCTTCAACCTCTGATCTTTTTTCTTCGTGCGATTCTTCATCTTCTTCGCCTGTTGCTGGTGTTTTGTCTTCTGCTTCGCTGATTTGTTTTTCTTCATTTCTTTTTTCCTTCGCCTCTTGCGTTTTTTTAATTCCTCTTGTTTCATTTTCTTCCGTCTCTTCTTCTATATCATCTTTTTTTTTCTTTCTGCAACGTCATTGACATCCACTCCTACTTCTATTTTGTCCACTTCGATTTCTTTTTCTTTTTCTGGTTTGATTTTATCTTTTTTTTCTTTTTCCTCTTCTTTCTGTTGTTCTTCATCCTCCTCTACCAAACAGATCTCAGGTATATATCTCTCTATGAATGCCTTCTCAAAGTTCCTCTAGCTTGCGGTAAGATTGAACCATTTCCAACCTTGATACCAGTTGAATGCACTCCCTTTGAGCGCTCTCACAGCTTCAATGTATTTCTGATCTTCATTGATTCCTTTGATTTGGAAAAAATGTCCCAAATCAATTAGCCATTCCCAAGCTTCGTGATCTCCTCTTTCTCCAAAGAATTTTGGAACCACTGTAAATCTGTATTTCATTTTTTTTTTTTCAAATCTATGGATCAAAGAGCACTCCTAGGATTGTAGTGTTTTGATACCAAATTGATGGAACCTACTTTTATAAATATGAAATTGCAGAAAACATAAATGAAGCCAAGCTTTTTACAAGATAAAATGCAGAAAATTAACCCAGAAATCTCAACTCCCAGAGATTCCCAATTTCCCCACTAATCAATTCTAAATTCATGCATACCCGTACTACCATACTGCCTACCTTTTATCCTATACTTTAGGAATATCCTGGAATATTCTAGAATAGTTTCCATAACAAACTAACTAATTCACTACTTTTAGGCCCATGGCCCATCAGTCTACTTTCATCCTTTATGTTTCAATGTTGTATAAATTACATAATCTTCATAGCTAAACATATCAGTATTATTACTTCGTACTATAGATTGATCCTAATCCTTTTGTTTTGAAGTATCATTTTCTTATTTATGCTTTCTCTTTGGCAATTATTTTCAGGCATTGAAAAGTGTTGAAGAAGCTGTGATAAGACTTGAAAAGTTGCTTCAAGAGTTGCATGTATCAAGCTCTAGTTCTGGAAAAGAGCATTTGAAAGCAGCCTGTTCCGACTTGGAAAAAATACGTAAACTTAGGAAAGAAGCGGAATTCCTGGAGGCATCGTTCAGAGCAAAAGCTGATTCTCTGCAAGAGGTACCCCTTCATCTCCTCTATCAACACCCTTTTTCAATTCTTTGGAACAATGCATCATGGATATCTACCTTGAAACCACCTTAGCTAATGTTCATTTTGTATGTTAATGTCTTTTGCTTGTTTTCCCTGAAAGTAAGAATCTTCTTTTTCTTTTTCTTCCTCCAAATAATTTTGTGGCTTTAATATTGTTATATATCTTGTTGTAATAATGTTATATATCTTGTTCATTTGTATTTGTTGATAAGAGTAGACTGACTGATCAGCATAGACAGGAAGGGATCCAGAAATTAACTAGTGATGGGGCCAATTATAGAAGGTAGTAAATGTATAATTTAGTATTTTAAAGATATAATTGATATTACATTTGTCCTCTTTTATAGGAGACAATAAATTGGTTCCTAAATGGCAATTAATGTCATTATTTTTGTCCACTGAAAGTTTAATTTAGCAAAACTTGAAGGACCACTTTGACGGTCTTCATTTACATTGAAGGGCCATTTTGGTACTAACAAATAGAGGACCAATATGATGTCAAATATATGTTTAGAAGATCAAAATCAATGTTTACTCTAAAAGTTAAGATATTTATCATACATTTGTCAAAGTTAAACTCAATGCTGTCAATTTGTGTGTGTCTCTTTCAATAGAAACTTATTTTCTTTATTTGTTTATTGAGTTAGAAATAACCTATAAAATATTACATACTTATTAACCTAATGGCTACTTTAATAGGTGACCAATCACATATTAGTGCAATGGATATGTATTTGACATGAAAGCAATACTTGTAATTAGTAGGAAAGACAACGTTGTGGATTTTTTATTTTATTTTTTTGTGGGGTGGGGGGAGGGGGAGAGAAAGTGCTCTCACTTCCCTTTTTAGATGTATCTGTGCATAGATCTTGACTTCTTGAGCTTCTGTATTTACCTCTTTGCTTAAAAACGTGGTAAATATTGGATGCAACTTTAGTATTATGCTTGGATAATGATTTTTGCTTCTTGCCATGACATTTAATCTTGCTATTTTTTTTTTCTTCAAAATGAAGTGCTATTGGTTGTACTCAAATTTATCATTTCCTTGCAGTCAATTCATCATTGTCTTGCTTGACTCCTATGTATGCTATGCTAGTCACATGTTTTCTGCTTTTGAGAATCTCTATATTTTCTTGTCGATGGTATTTCTATTGCACTCATTCAGGGAGTTAATAGTGGTCGGACCTATACATCAGCTGGTGAAGAAGACGAGTACATGAAAGGGAAAACCAGAAAGAATGCTAACGTTAGGGTGGACAGGAGCAAAAGGTATGAAAATCTTATGATAAATTTAAGGTTTGCTTATTTTCATATTTATTGACTGGTTTCTGAAAAAATACAATTGCCAGCTGTTAACATTTTTTTTTTTTGGGGGGGGGGGGGGGGTGGGGGTAAATGTTATTTCCTGTTTGTTCTTAGATTTATGTAAATGTTACACGTCTTTTACAGAAATGTTGGAAAATCTCGTGGATTCTGGAGCATCTTTGTACGTCCTGTCACCAAAAAGCCTAGCCTGGAGTCTGATGTGGACGCTAATGTATGCAGTGTCTTCCTTATAATTTGCTGTTATTGTGTTAAGATGAAATGAATAGCATAGGATGTTTGTCGTAATCCTGTTTTATTATTCTTATATGTTCTTCAATATTTGTCTCCTTGTCTAATTATAATGACTTTTGAATTATTGAAATGAGAGTAAAAAATGAATGTTTGATTGGTAGCATAACAAAGACTACAACAACAAACTTGCTTTTGAAATTCTTCACCAAATACCCCAAAAAGTGGTCGACTGTTGTTAACTTCAAAATCAATTTTGCAATGTCAAAATTGTATAGTAGCTAACAACATCATTTGTTTTGCTTGGAGTTGTATTACCTAATAATCACTCTTTAGAACTGGCACTATGCTTTATTGGCTTTAGTTGTTGAGATAATTATCTGCTCTATTCAAACAGGTGGATAGTGTGCGGGGCATTGAGTAATGTTAGGATATTAGATATGATATGATTAGATATGATTAGATATGATTGGATTCCGTCTTATCCGTAAATATTCTGACTGTATTCTGACTGTATTAGGATTAGGTTTGGGCCTTTCACTTAAGCTCATTAGGGTCTCTATATATTGTAACTCTCTGACACAGATCAATACACAACATATTATTCTTCTATTATTTTATATTCAAGTTGGTATCAGAGCACTTTCGTTCTGGGAACCCTCGCTTCCGCTTAGAAACCTTGTTTTTGCTTTAAAACCTAAGCCCACTGCTTAGGAGTCCTCTTTCTTGCCGTGCGTCCTTCTGGCAAGCCTTCTAGGGCTGTAAACAGCCTCTGAGTGATTTTTCCAAACGCGTCAGCACCTCCGACGGCCACCGGAATCACCGCCCGCCGTCAGAATCACTGTTCAGGCAACCAGAGACTTTTTCCGGCGACTTTTCCGACCAAACTTCACGCGATCAGGACCCTCTCTTCCCGGCGACCAGGTCTGTGGTGGTCCGGTCAGCAACGCATCTCCCACGCGCCGTCACGCGCCACCTGTCTTCTCTGCGCGTGGGCTTCACGCGCCACCTTCTGCCGGCGCGTGAGCACTATTCCGGCGGCTTTTTCCGGCCGGTCTTGGACAGAGAAGCTCGCCTTCTCCTCCCCTTTCTGGATCTGTGATTGTTTCTCTGTGGGTCTGACCTTAGACGCGTGGTTCTTCTTGATTGGATATCGTTTGCCTTCGTTTACGACTTTTATATTTTATCTTTAAATGGCAGCAGCATCTCCTGATCTATCGGAGGTTAACTCTCCTTCTATTGTTGCAAATATAGCTCAGTCAGACAATGCATCATTTGGTTCAGGTTCGGACTATGCTGCACTCCAAACCCCTCTCAGGAAGGCTTCTCCTCAGTCTCAGCCTTGTACTGGTAATCCTGTTGCTTGTGTTTCTCATTCTACATCACTTGGCACTTGGATATTTGACTCCGGTGCTACCGATCATCTCTGTGGTAATAAGGAACTCTTTACATCTCTTACTTATTCTGATCATTTACCGTCTTTTACCCTTGCGGATGGAACCAAAGCCCCAGTTCGTGGGATTGGACAAGCTCGTCCGACCTCTACCTTGGCCCTGACATCTGTCTATTACATTCCTGGCATCCCTTATAACTTAATTTCTATTAGTAAGTTGATCCACTCCCTCACTTGCACCATTACTTTCTCTAACCATTCTGTTTCTGTGCAGGATCCGGGTACGGGGAAAATGATTGGAGTGTGTCGTGAGTCACGAGGGCTTTATTATTTGGATGTGCCTCGTCCTTCAGTAGCATGCTCTCTCACAGAATCTCCACAACTTATCCACAGTCGCCTTGGTCATCCAAGTCTTTCAAAGTTGCAGAAAATGGTTCCTCTTTTGTCCGGTCTTCAGTCTTTAGATTGTGTGTCATGTCAACAAGGGAAGCATACACGCTCCTCTTTTGCCAGTCGAGTCAATAAACGAGCTGATGCCCCTTTCTCTCTTGTTCATTCAGATATCTGGGGTCCAAGTCGTACCTTGTCTGTCTTAGGTTTTCGGTATTTCGTTACCTTTATTGATGATTTTTCCCGTTGCACTTGGACCTATTTAATGAAAAATCGTTCCGAGCTATTTTCCATTTATAAAAAGTTTTCTACTGAGATCCATACTCAATTTGGTGTTTCTATTCGTATTCTACGTAGTGATAATGCTAAGGAATATGTTTCTATTGATTTTTCTAATTTCTTGGCCACACAAGGTACTTTACATCAAACTACTTGTCCTCACTCTCCACAACAAAATGGGGTGGCTGAACGTAAAAACAGACATCTCATTGAAACTGCCCGTACCCTTCTTATTCATATGCAGGTTCCCCTTCACTTTTGGGCAGATGCTGTACTCATCTCTTGTTTTCTCATCAATCGCATGCCTTCATCTGTGCTCCACAATGACATTCCTCATAATCTATTGCTTCCAGATGTTCCTCTTTATCCTCTAACTCCACATGTCTTTGGTTGTACTTGTTTTGTTCATGATCTCACTCCTGGTAAGGATAAGTTAACATCCAAAGCCTTTCAGTGTATCTTTCTTGGTTATTCTCGTCTTCAAAAGGGTTATCGTTGTTATTCTCCCGACCTTAAGCGTTACTTAGTTTCCGCTGATGTCACTTTTCTTGATCAACAACCCTTTAATTCTATCCCATCTCAGATGTCACAGGTTGATCATGTACTTCCTGTCCCTTTTCTTGACTTGTCTTTGCCAGCTGCAGGTGCTTCTATTCCAGATGAGCAACCTATTGCTTCTATACCTGAGGACCGTCCACTTCTCACCTATCAGCGTCGCAAAACTGTGCCTCCTATCGACTCGACTCTTGCTGACTCATCGCCCACTGCTGTTGCTTCTTCCCCTCCGGATCCTTCATCAGAGACTCTTCCCATTGCTCAAAGAAAAGGTACACGTACTACTCGTAACCCTTATCCTCTTTATACCTTTTTGAGTTATGACCGTCTTTCTTCACCTCATTTCACCTTTGTTTCTAGTCTTTCTTCTATTTCTATTCCTAAGACCACAGGTGAAGCACTTTCCCATCCAGGGTGGCGCCAAGCAATGCTTGATGAGATGACTGCACTTCATTCCAATGGCACTTGGGACCTTGTTTCTGCTCCTCCAGAGAAGCCTATAGTTGGTTGTCGCTGGGTTTTTACTGTGAAAGTTGGATCTGATGGCCATATTGATCGTCTCAAGGCACGTTTAGTTGCCAAGGGTTTTACTCAAATCTTTGGCCTTGATTATAGCGATACATTTTCTCCGGTCGCTAAGATGGCGTCAGTCCGCCTCTTTCTTGCCCTTGCTACTGTTCGTCACTGGCCACTCCTTCAACTTGACATCAAAAATGCCTTTCTTCATGGTGATTTACAAGAAGAAGTTTACATGGAGCAACCACCTGGTTTTGTTGCTCAAGGGGAGTCTGGAAAGGTGTGTCGTCTTCGGAAATCCTTATATGGTCTCAAGCAGTCTCCTCGAGCATGGTTCAGTCGCTTCAGTTCTGCTGTTCAGGCGTTTGGCTTAATCCGCAGTAAAGTTGACCATTCTGTGTTTTATAGGATTACATCTCCTGATAAGTGTATCTATTTGTTAGTCTATGTTGACGACATCATTCTCACCGGAAGTGATCAAGACGGAATTCGTCAGTTAAAACAACATTTGTTTAGTACATTTCAAACAAAGGACCTTGGGAAGCTGCGTTACTTCTTGGGAATTGAGGTGGCGCAATCCAGACAGGGCATTTCTATCTGTCAAAGGAAATATGCCCTGGATATCCTAGAAGAAACTGGTATGTTGGGGAGTAAACCAGTTGATACACCTATGGATCCTAATGTCAAGTTATTGCCCGGACAGGGGGAGCCGTTATCTGATCCTGGACGTTATCGGAGGCTAATTGGGAAGCTCAACTATCTTACTGTGACTAGGCCAGATATTTCTTTCACTGTTAGTACGGCTAGTCAGTTTCTTGATTCCCCTTGTGATTCACATTGGGATGCTGCTGTGAGGATCCTCCGATACATCAAAGGAGCACCAGGAAAAGGTTTGTTGTATTCAGATCAGGGAAATACAGAAATTTGTGGTTATTCAGATGCTGATTGGGCAGGATCACCCTTGGACAGGCGCTCTACTTCTGGCTATTGTGTCTTCTTTGGAGGAAACTTAATTTCGTGGAAGAGCAAGAAACAACCTGTTGTTGCTCGATCTAGTGCAGAAGCTGAGTATCGTGCAATGGAAAATGCTACCTGTGAGTTAGTCTGGTTAAAGCAGTTGATTCAGGAGCTTCATCTTTGTGAACAGAAACAACCCATGACACTCATCTGTGATAATCAAGCTGCGCTACATATATCCTCTAATCCTGTCTTTCATGAGAGGACCAAACATATAGAGATTGATTGTCACTTCATTCGAGAAAAGATTCAGTCAGGAGAAATCAAGACTGCTTTCGTCAACTCCTCTGATCAACTAGCGGATGTTTTCACTAAAGCTCTTAGAGGTCCTCGGGTTGAATACATTTGTAACAAGCTTGGTGCTCATAATATATACGCACCAGCTTGAGGGGGAGTGTTAGAATATTAGATATGATATGATTAGATATGATTGGATTCCGTCTTATCCGTAAATATTCTGACTGTATTCGGATTAGGTTTGGGCCTTTCACTTAAGCCCATTAGGGTCTCTATATATTGTAACTCTCTGACACAGATCAATACACAACATATTATTCTTCTATTATTTTATATTCAAGTAGTAATATGGACTTGCTATCTTGTTTGCAGGAAAATTACATTGAACAGTCTACACCAAATGTTGGGGTTGTAGACCAAGAATCCAATGAAATCCAACGTTTCGAGCTTTTGAGAAATGAGCTAATAGAACTTGAGAAACGGGTTCAAAGAAGTGCCTATCAATCAGAAAATAATGAGGTGTCCGAAACATTCAATGGCTTACAATTTTATGATTTTTTTTTAGTGTACAAAATTTTTGCTTATTGATTATAAGGTTGTAGCTTATAAATTTTCTTGCCGGTTACAGCTGAAAAATTATTTATAAAGGGGTAAATATAGATTTCTGAGACTATCTGTCACTTTTGGCTTGGGATACATGTTTTGTTGTCTTCATCAACTTTTCTATGTTATCTTTATTTGATCTTTTTTGTGTTTCACTAGTATCAATTCAGGATATAAATACCATACCATTCACCTACAATCCACACAAACAGGGATATCAAACTTGATAGATTTTTATGCAAGTATTATTTGAGTTCCAAAATTTAAAAATGAAGCATTTGTTCTGTACTTACTGTTAATTTAGACTACTGCATCTATATCTATCTGTCCTTCTGCTTAAGTTTATTTTTCCCTTGACCGTTCATTTAGATTGAGCATTGTGTAATGTGTTTGCAGGATTTGGTGGTTATTGATAATGGTGCCCGTTATAGTGATGATGCTAGAGGCGTTCAGATAGCCAGGGTTCAGAAGACAGAAAGTATCCTAGAGAAATCTTTTGGCAAACTAAAAGAAACAGGAACGGTATGATTTAGTATGAGGCTTTTTTTATTTCTTTTTCTCTTGGAAAGATTATCTTGGTTTTTGAATTCACCTGCATTAACGCATCGATCAGATGAAGCTGACTACTCCACCCTCGCCTCCCCGTATGTCCTGTAGAAACTGAAAAATATGGCTGGCATAACATTTGTATAGCGTCTCTGATAATACTGACAAAGTGGCAATATCCCCTATTCACCAATAAATTTTTTAGAAATTTGAAGTTAAGTCCTGTTTTATTTCTTGTCTCTTAACGTGTGAGATCTGAAGTTTGCTACTCTATAAGCAGGATGTCTGGCAAGGAACTCAACTCCTCGCTATTGACGTTGCTGCTGCCATGGGTTTGCTTAGAAGGACCCTGATAGGGGATGAATTGACTGAGAAGGAGAAGAAAATACTTAAAAGAACCTTGACAGACATGGCTTCAGTTGTTCCTATTGGTGTTTTAATGCTTCTTCCAGTGAGTTGAACTCCTTTTTTATTGTTCTCATCTACTATATCTGCATAACATGTCCTGTTCTGGCTAGAGAAGTATACTGTTGTTCGTAATTGAAAAGATCCATTAAAAGTAGGTTAGGGTTCCAAATCATTATCTTGTTTAAATACGGGTCAAGGTGACCTGATCTATTTAAACCCCCACTCCCAGGTTGGCAATTCAAAATAGAAAAAGAAAATAAAATTGTTTAAACAAATCATGTTCAACATGTAAGTTTGTCTTACAATTGAAAGGAGAAAACTGATTTCTAAGTCAAAATGTTCAAAGGGTTACATTATATATTGATGAGATCTTGGGATGCACCATCCCAAAAGCTAGCTCAAAGAGTGGGACTATCCAAGGCCTTATAAACCCCAAATTAGTTGCCAATACAACCAATGTGGGACTCCAAGTCCCATACCTTGCAAATGGAACCCAACATTCCACCACGCTTCCCTAGTGCGTGCCCCCATGCACACTCCACGTGATGGATGCTCTGATACCATTTAATGAGATCTTCGGATGCACAACCCCAAAAGTTAGCGCCTATGATGCACGGACACTGACACGAGACACGACACGACACGCCGACACGTTAATTCTAAAAAATGGCATATTTCGATACGTTGGGACACGTTTTGATATTAAATAATATTTTTAATATATATAATATAATTTATATTTAATAGATATAACAGTCCATAATAAGTTATATAACCAATCAAATATTCAAATTTCATAACATAAATATAAACAAAAATAATTTTCCGTATCTTGTTAATTTTTCATATCAAATTTCATAACAGAAAAAAATTAATTTATAAATGATTTTTTTTATTTTTAGTTAATAAAATAAAATTAAGAGAAAAAAAAAAACGTGTCCCAGCGTTGACCACGTGTCGGAAAAAGTTGACTGCGTGTCGGAGAGTTGACCACGTGTCCCAAAATGTTGACCGCGTGTCCGAACGTGTCGGAGCGTGTCCGTGTCCGACACACACAATTTCAAAAACAAAGCGTGTCCGTGCTTTGTAGGTTAGCGCAAAGGGTGGAAGTGCCTAAGGCCTTATAAACCCCACATTAGTTGCCCATACAACCAATGTGCGACTCCAAGTCCCATACTTTGCAAATGGAACCCAACATACATAGACACTAATGGTTCTAAAAGGATTAAGGGAATAAACCCAAATCCTATAATAAGGAAACACTAATATAGGAAATACAATAATTACAACACTCCCCCTCTAGTTGAACTTGCTAGCAAGTTTTTAAAAGGGTGTTTGGTAGGAGGGAAAATTTTTTTTCCCATGTTTGGTGGGAGGAAGATGAAATAAAAAGGCAGGGAAAATTTGTTTCCCGTCATTTGCATTTACACAACAAAGTGTTGTCGAAGATTACCACCGATGGGATGGTAATTTTTTTTCCCAAGCGGTGGGAAATGAGTTGCACCTTTCCGAGACAGGAATACCCTCTTGTTGCCATTTCTGAACCTCTTCATTGATCAACGATGAGGTTGTTGGGTCATCCGAATCATCAAGAACTTGAATTAACAACTTGGATTTTGGTCAATCCAAATTACAAACAGTGCCAATTGATTGCTTATAAACCTGAAAAAACACATCAAAGTTAGATCAACATAACAGAGAACAACAAATAGATAAAAATTAATTGTATTGTATCTTACCTCTCTCTCATTGCACATGGGGATCTGAAGTAGCACCATAGGAAAAAAACCTTTCTCCGAAGACTCAAGATCCACATCACCAACTTTAGGAACAGGTTTGATTTTCTTAAACCGGATCCAAAAACAACCAAACCATAGGACCAACCTATCTAAACTCTGAATAATAAACAACACAATACATGCATTGGCGAGGAACTGAAGAGGGGGAGCAATATACTCCACGCGAATCAAAACCCACTTCGAATAAAGCCAATCGAAAACACTTTTGACCCCAAATGATGATGCCCACAAAGAACCTAGTCTCTGGGAAGACCCGATGATGGGTAGTTTTGTAATTTCTGTTTAGATTCCTATCAATATTTTATAATCAGCCAAACATAGCATCAATAAAATTAATCCAATATTCCCGGAAAAATTTTGACCTACCAAACACCTTTTAGTAATTTATCCTGGAAAAAAAATTTCTCACCATATTCCCGGAAATCTTTTTTTCCCGGTAAAAAAATTTTCTCCTCTACCAAACGTCCCTTAAAATCTATTGGTGTGAAGCCCCTTAGTCAAGACATCAATTAATTGACGATCAGAAGGAAATGTGGACTGTTGAGGAGTGTTCACCAGGTGAGCGCATGAAACATATCCTTGTCTGAAATGAATTGGACAAGAGTTGGTTGATGTACTTTGTCCCATTATAAGATGTTAATCATTTAATACTTTTACCAAATTGTGTCTCAATCATGTTATAAAATTGGATAAATGACTCTGGTACTTCTTACTTGTCTTCATAAAAATATATATGTTAATCGATCAATAAGTGAAACAAATCACTAGCATTAGAAAAGCACGATGCACTTTTAAGGCCCCATACATCAGAATGAATAATAGTAAAAAATTTAGTACATTTTATTGCACTAGAAAGAAACGACATGGTGTTTTGTAAACTCATATACGTCGCAATGAAAGGACTTAGTTGACTAATGCAGAAACAAAGAAGGAAACATTGACTTCAATAGACTAAATGGCGAGTGCCCAGGCACTTCAAATTGTAGAAGTCAGAGATTCTAGAGTAGATGGGTAACGAGTCATTAATAACTAATCCTTTGTACCATTTGCAGCATGCTCTGGAATGAGATAGTACAACCCACCCTATTCCTTATCAACTCAAGTCATCCTTCAATGGTGAAATCCTGAGTAACACAATGAGTAGAAAAAAATGTGACATTATAATTCAAGTGAACTGTAAACTTATGTGCAGAGATAATAAGATTGGTTGAGGAAATATGAAGAATATTTTTTAGAAATAAGGAGAGTTAAATCTGAATGTTATCAAAACCCAAAATTGATTTATGAGATCTATCAATTAAGGCTATAGTGTGGACACCAAGGATAGAATGGTAAGAGAGAAAAGTGTCAGCTAGACAAGTGATATGATTGGTTGCATCAGAATTCACAACCCATGAATTTATCAAATCAGCGCAAGAAGCAAGAATAGATGTAAACTATGTGTTCTTACCAAACATAGCCAATGAATACATACCAAGGAGCTTAGTGCAAGTATCATAATGGTTCTAAGTTGCTCCAGCTCTTCTTGTTGAATAGTCACATCTAAGGTTGCCTTACTAAGCTTCTCCAAAACCCATTGCTTCACATGAAGGCGAAAGCATATGTCTTTTGTGTGTCTAGTCCCCTTACAGTAGCTGGACCAACGTCCCATGGATGAAAAAAGAACGAATAGTCACAAAAAGTAGCAAAAATCAAGAAAAGGGGGGTGTTAATCACCACTTAAGTTTTTGGAGGCCCCAAACAGATGAACAGGTCTAGTTTGAGCAAAAGAGGTCTTGGTTAATGAGAGCTTCTGAGCTTGAGTAGTGAGTATCGCATACCCACGACCCAAATAGTGTCGGATCGAAACTATGAGGGCATATCTAAATTGAGGACGGTCGGAAAATCCTGGATGAGGTCAATTAGAGATGAACAAAAGCTTCACGTGCCATCATGCTCCAATAGGAGGAGGCACGTGCAATGGCCGATGACCGTGGGATTTTAGGGAGAGTCCAATCTGGATGGCACAATGCTATCCCTGGGTTGTTAGAGCTAAGCATTAGCCAAAAAAGTGGTCAGTCGAAAAAAGGAGACGTGATTGAACCTTGGAGACGCATTGCTTGGTGGTTGGGGGTGAGACTTGTGTAGAATTGTAGATCGAAGAATTCTGAGTGAGATGGTAGCCAGAAAGATTGCCGAAATTTTTTACCGGTGGCTGCTAGTGGCGGTGAAGTGACCGATCATCATTGGGAAAAGGGCCGGCAATGAAGGCACAACAAGGCGAGCCAAAGGCCAAAAAAGATCTATGCTAGCAGAAGCAAGAGTCTCCTAGATCGAGAGTCTAATGCCAACTTGAAAGGAAAAAATTGAAATATTTATTTGTCAAATCAAAATATACAAAGGGTTACATTATGTATAGAGACTATTGGGCTTTGTGGAGCGAAGGGAATAAACCCAAATCTTATAATAAGGAAATACTAATCTAGGAAATACAAAAATTACAAATATTTACAACACTTATTTTATTACTATTTCTAGTTTTCAAGACTTTTCTTTAATCTATTGACTCTATAGGCATGGTAGATGAGCTCGTTTAACCCACCAAACATATGTCAGCCTGTCCTAGCCCATTGAGAACAAACCCGGGTTGGGTCAACCGTGCTGGGTTGGCTGATTGATAGTCCCATAATAAGATATAGATGTATTAGAGAAGGGTGGCCTAATGCACGAGGCCCCTAGCTTTGTGGGGGGATCAGATTTATGTAGCCTTACACATTGATGGGAGAGGTTGTTTACGAGATGAGAACCAATGACCACTAAATCATGACGGAAGCAATCTTTCCATTGTGCCAAGGCTCAACCTTTGAAGATATAGATATTATTCCTAGTAAGAATTAACTTTCTTTAAAACTTAAGCTCTTAGGTAAAGACTTATGGATAATTTTGTTACATCCCTAACATATCTTTTCTCACGCAAGGGCTATTTGAGCTTGAAGCATGGGCAATGCACGAACCTATTATTTCCATGGGCTGAATTTCAACTTTTGATTAAAAGAATGAGCTAGGATGAAACTATTGACCGCATAATCAAGGAGGCTCCAATACCCTATTTATGACCAACTTTCCGAAAAGTTAAAACCCTATTCATGACCAACTTTCCTAAAAGCTAATACCCCATTTATGAACAACTTTATTATATTTCTAACATAACCCTCACACCAAATCCCTTTGGCTTAAAGCATCGACAATATGCATGCCCACTTTTACCATGTGTTAATTTTTAATTTTTTTTAATTTTTTTTAATTTTTTTTGGTAAATTAGAAGAATAGAGGTAGCAAGGATTAAACTCCTAACCACTTAGTCAAGGAGGTTTTAGTACCATCTCAAGAACCAACTCTCCCAAAAGCTTAGCATGTCTGCCAAAGACTCATAAATGGCTTTAATTATTATATCACCAACATTCTCTAACTTATATTTTTGAATCAATGGTCTATATCTGTAATTATTGATCCTGCATAAGTGAGAGATTCTTGCTTCTTCCAATTTTTTTTTTTTTTTTTTTTTCTCAAATGACTCTTGCTCTGCCAAACATGGTGTGATCAATTAATTCTTGTTTTTCCCCCCTTTGATTCTTCTGCCGTTTATAAATATTGAAGTGCAAGAATAAAATGAAGAACTTACTGCATGTAGAAAATGCATAAAAGATGAAAAAAATGAACTTGTTGCTATTTCATAAACTTCTTATTTCTGTGTGTGGTCAATTAATATTTTCAATATTCGATGTGGTTCTTTCCTTCGACTAGTGGTCCAGTGTAACCTACTAAGGAAGACAACGCTTATTTTGCACAGGTTACTGCAGTTGGTCATGCAGCCATGTTGGCTGCTATTCAGAGATATGTACCAGCTCTGGTATGCACATTGTGACTGGTTGCTGCTACTTTCCAATCTATTCAGATGTTGATTCTCCAATCATTACGTCATAACAATTTGATATGCCTTCTTTCTTGCAGATTCCATCCACTTATGCACCAGAAAGGTTGGATCTCTTGAGGCAACTTGAGAAAGTGAAGCAAATGACAACCAGTGATACGGACTTGGATGAGGAAGTGGATGAAGTGAAATGATCAGAAGCAATGCAGATGTATGTATAGCTAGCAAAACTTAACATTCTTCGTGGTGGTCTGATGAAAATTGGATTGGCTTTGTTCTCTGCTTTCTGGAAATTTTGTGTTGATGCCAAATTTCTTAGAGAGAAGTTGGGCATAGAGAAGTTCATTCCACGTGTCTGGAACTCCGGGTAAGCACCAGTGGCTACAATCCTGAGGAGCATCAGGTGGAGTGCCTGGTTCCCGATACTTGGAAGGGTGACCGTCTTTCCTCAACTCTGAAAGATATGTGATGTTCAATAATTGGACTTTCCAGCTCCCATATTGCATCTGTTTGATAACATCAGATATAAATGTGTTATAATATGGTTCAGTCTCAAGTTTTGAAGGGTCCTTTTCTGGTTCTGTTTCCATGTCACAATTTCCTCCATCATTCCATGTGCCATTCCTGCAATTTAACTCGAGTAAAGACTCGTGTCTAAATATACTCCATAGTGATTCCCAATATCCTAAGCCCCCCCTCCCCCCGTCCTCCTTTTCCATGTGGATAAATTCGTATATGATATATTTATATCTATAACAAAAAATGTCACTACAAATGGCATATCGTATGGGGGAAAATCAAGAAAACTGATTTCATATTCATAAATAATATATAAGTTAAGCACTAATTACAAGTAAGCAGTATTTTATCATCTAATTTAAAAAAATTTCCGTATTTTATTTGCCATTTTAGAATGGGGTAGATGAGTTTTGCATGCAGCCCAGAGGATATTTCTAAAACTGAAACAAATATAGGATGATTAAATTTGAGCAAGAGTGTTGAAGCGGGTTAACGTGCTTTTGTTGTTTGGCCAAATAAAATAGTTACATTTGTCTACGTCATTATTTTCACGTTCATACTATAATTTTGTCACTTAATGTGAAAGGTTGTGGGACTAAAGCTTTTCCCTTTTTATATTATTGTAAAGTAACTTATATAGTGTGGGAGGCCTAGAAGCGTTTTCTCTGAACGTGCTGTTATTCTTTTGGACCATGTCTTGGGTATCTCTGAAAAATGCAAGGAAAGCGGTACGACGAAGGGTATAAAAAAGTGAAAATCATTTCTCTTGTGCTTATCGTATCTTAAATTGGGTCACTATTTGAAGGTTTTTTTAATTGTGACAGTATGAAAGACCAAACAAATTTTTGTACTTGCCTGTAATGAACAGAGGAATAGCTACGAAAGAAGACAAAACTCCTCCAAGGATCTAGATTATGCAGTGCCCATGATTTCCATGTCTGTAAGGATCTCCTAAATGCTTCTTTCACGCTCATTGTCATATTTACCTTCCCTCCTTCCTGGAAGTAGCTGCCCCTGCAAGAAGGTAAAGAGCCCGATTAGATGTGTTATTTTTTATTTTATTTTTTGGTAAGCTAGATGTGTTATTTTAGTTTAATACACACACACACATATATATATATATATATATATATATATATGTGTATGAGTTTTATAAGAGTTATGTTGTAGGAAAAGTGATTGTGTAATGTTATAGATTCATTTTGCGTGCTTTAGTTTTTTTTTTTTTTTTTGCTTTAAAAAGTGCGGGTCCCACAAAATGTTGTGTGTGTAGGAAACTTTTTTGTGTCATGTGACATGATAGATGCAAATCCATATATATATATATATATATATATATATATATATATATATATATATATATACTTTTTAAAAAAGGTAATTTTACATTTTTTGACATAACATATTAGCCTGTGCTAGATTTTAACAATTGAAGACTGAGTGAAGTAAAAAGAAAAGGGTTTTAGTTGGTCCTACATCTTGATAGTTTTGTCTAGGTTCCACCAATGGCCGGAATTGAAAATAAGAACATCTGCTGCTACCCACTTATTGGAATACCAATGCAACTCGTCAAGCCTAATAGTCATTCGGACCTCTTTGGATGAGTTGAGTGGTGGTCGTCCTATAATAGACAAGAAGGGTGCCCTGTAATATTCTACTGTCATGTTGTATTCCTCAAACCTCATTGCCAGGTAACCCTTGTGTTTGCTTATGGGACTTCCATTCACTTCATATATTTTAGACATGTTTGAGACCCCTTTTGTCAGCATGCACAGTAATGACTCCCATTGGTTTCTTCCCACTGAATCACCCGCAAACACAATGCGTCCATTGCGACTCTTCTCTAGGACGTCACTTGCATTGAATCTGAGAGTAACATCACAAACCAACATGTTACCACTTTTGAAGAGTACCGTACAAGTTCAGATAAAAGTGCAAAGGCTAGATAGTTCACTTTTATTGCAGGAGATTACTAGCTAACTAGTTATGATATGCACGGATAATTCAAATTCAATGTTCTTAAAAGATAAATATTTTTATTTAATCGATAAATATTTAATATAGATTTAAATTAATTAATTTTAATTTTAAGACAATTATATAATTATTTTATAATTTTATAAAACATAATTGAGAGACAATTATTCAATGTTTAATGCTACTATATATGGATGATTGATGCCATTTCACTTCCTAAGCCTTGGACATTATAGCCCCTGCTCGAAATTAGGATCTAATGGTCCACAAGTGTTTCTATAAACTAGGCCTCATTCTTCTCTTTGCATGCCTTTTATTGACTCTTTCTATCAAACCCATTTTCTTCTCCAAAAGCAAAATAAGAAGAGAGAGGCAAAATGGAAAAAAAAAAAAAAAATCAAAAAACGTTGAAATGGAGTCATTGTTGTTGGCAATTTGAGGTTTTATTTTATCTAAAAATTGCAAACACTCTTTGGAAAACATATCAGGAACACATAACAAATATAACCGCATATGCACATGCATGCAGCGAAGTAACAAGTATATATGCATCAAAAGATGATGATAATAGTATATATGATTTCACGTACCGGGGAAGGTCACATTCATCAGGCTGCCATCTCCATTTCCGGTAACCTTCATCTTTCCGTCCATTTTGCCGGCACCGGAATCCAGGATCAAGAAACGGACAACTTTCATCGTACAATTGATATGAGTAGGTTTCGTCCCAAACCCAACGACCTTTGGAATAATCGCAGGCTTTTACGGCTGGAGATTTGTGTGAATTGTTGGGAATGATATATGATAAGAAAGCATAACGAGAAAGAGATTGTTGATCAAAAGGGGTGAGGAAGTTGAATAAGAGTAGGGAAGATAGTAAGAAGATGAGAAAAGAGAACGCATATACTGATTCTCTGTTCATTGTAAATTATATTCTATTAATATCGTGTGAGGGTAAAAAAAAAAACAGGTATATATTAAGTTTATTAGGAGTTGAAGAAGATCCATAAGAAAAGGGAGCACGAGTGATTTCACTTTGTGGAAAGTCAAGCTTTATTTTTCTCATCTATTATGAGCTGGAATTTACATTACTTCATTATTAATTTTGTTTTATTATTATTATTATTATTATTATTATTCAATGTACAGCTATTTTATAGAGTTAATTTAGGAGTTATTTTTTCTATTCTAATTCTCATTAGCTAAATCTTTCCTAATTATATGATTGATTTGACAAATTAGTTAAACTTCTTATTTTGGGACAACCATCAAAATGGTATGTTTTATTTTAGTTGTCGAAATGCCATCGTTCAGAAATATAATATCAATATGCCACGTTTTAGGATCTGTTATCAATTCCAGCAAGTCCAATTTGTCGCGTGTCTCGTAAACAAGGAACCCTCTATTAGAATAACGCAGTGTGACTGTGAACTAGGATAAATATTAGTTTAATTTTTTCTTCCGTGCACTAAGTTGCTCTAATATCCAATTTTTGTCATAATTTTTTTTTTTTTTTTTGGATATAAGTGAAAATTGAACACATAACTTAATACAACCTACTCAAATCCCTCACCATTATACTAATCTTAGTTGCTTGTATTAAAACAACATTTTATTACTATGAAATATTCAAAATTCAATCATTTTAAGTGTATAATTCAAGTATTGTTTTAGACTGTTTTATGGTGCTATGATAGCGTACTCATAACTCCTTCTAGTGTGAAAAATAGATTGACATTGTTGCTGATTATCACTATTTTACGATACACGATACGATTTATATGATACGATACGATTCACAAGCCCATTAATATGTATCATGGGGTATCAGAAAGGGGTTTATATCTTACGATACGATAGGTGTATCATACGATATAAAAATTAAATCAAAATTTATAAATTTTTATATAAAAAAATAAGAAATAAAGATTTGATTTGCGGTTGAAATTAAAAACAAAAACTAAAAGGATCCTTTTTGGAAGAGAATGATGAATTAGTTATATCACTGATAGATGCTGATAGTAATAGTAGTGATAATATTAATCTTAATGATTGATGAGTAGGAGAATAACTGGTTTTCATTTTAATTACTTATGTATTTTGCTTATTGGATCCTTTTTGAAATTTGGATTTATATGATATTAATTATATTATATAATTTTAAATTATTTTTTATTATATTTCTGTATTTTACGATACAAAAAACTGGCTAAACAATACACGATATCTATTGCGATTCAACAACCTTGGTTGCTACTCTTTATTACATATACTGATATATTTGCCTTGTAATTGAAAACTGTAAAAGAATTAAATAATTCTATTTATATGATATTAATTATATTATATATTTTTAAATTATTTTTTATTATATTTCTATATTTTACGATTTAGTACGATTCTCGATACAAAAAATCAGTCAAACAATACACAATACTTATTGCGATTCAACAACCTTGATTGTTGCTCTTTATTACATATATACTGTGATATATTTGCTTTGTAATTGAAAACTGTAAAAGAATTAAATAATCCTATTCTAGATTATTCCCAGTGTTTCCTATTTCATTCTAGATTGCCACTTGAATAACAATTTGATTCCTTCATGTTGGAACATAATTTCAAGAAAACTCAAATTGACCATTCTGTTTTTGCAAAAAATTATGATAATAATGTTGGCTTCTCATGACAAAGCCACGTTGGTGGTCTTCTTCCATTTTGCAGGTCAACCCATTTTATTATTAGGTTCCCCTATTGGTGGCCATTTTCGAGATTCAATGCTTGATTTTTTTTCCACTTTCAAACGCAAACAACTACACAATAACATATCCAACAATATTCAATCACTTTCATGTCAAATTGAATCTTTTCATGCATTTTTATGGTGAGTGAAAATGTCATTTTTGGCCTCCTTTGGACACAAATCTGTGGCATTTTCTTAGCATTTCTTGGGCTGAATAGTGTTACAAAACTTTGGGAAAGCATGATTTCTGAGATCAAAACAAATGATGGGTATGGATTTTGAAATTTTGGTATTTTCAAAAACGAAAATATTTAAATAACATTTTAAAATTCAAATTCTTTATCTATGGGCAGAATTGGGTGTAATGTTAGTATCAATCAGATCGATTTGAGGTTCTTTACAAAACTCAAAAGGTGATTTTATGTTTTCAAACTTTGATTGAAGTTAATTTTGGAAAAATCAAAACTTTGATGTCATAGAACCCTGAAACTTGAAGTTTAAAATTCTCCCAAAATAATTTTCAACGAAAAGACACACATAATGTATAGTTGGACAGCACTTGACACATAAAATAAAATTCCTAAGGCTTTCCATTGAATCGATCAAAAAAAATTCATCATATTATAACACCAAGATTCAGTTCAATTCTCTAAAATTAATTTAAAATTATTGATCATGGGTTTTGTTATGGACCTGTATAATGGGTCCATTAAGTAGCAAGCTCAACAAGGGGCAATTCAAAATATGGATTGATGCTAATAAAGGATAGATATCCATCAAAGATACTAATTCTAATGCGACAGCATAGCTATCAGGCCTGGACCCTCACCGGAGGAACCAAAAGCTAATCCACACTACCTACAGGTAACCTCTATAAATGCAAAGGTAAACACTAAAGGTACGTACGTTCTCTCTCTTACTATTATGCTATCATTGTGCGCACACACACCCCATTGGCTAACGCCGTTATAGTATTTTGTGCACAGTGATCTGCTTGACTCAAGGGTATCTCATCCATAGATACCTTGGAGAGGGCACCAGATCCAAGATCAACATACTAGCCTATTGGGCTAGACATCTTTGTCTCAAGGACAGAACATTGGCGCCGTTTGTGGGGAACTTTCTTCTTTGAATTTGAAGTTCCCACCAAAATCTGAGAAGGAATGGCAATTCAGACGAGGAGCAGTAGCCAGCAGCCACCCCCGAACCGGAATCAACCATTGGATCCAGTCCTGGAAGAGGTAAACCAGCCTCCGAACCAGATTGAAAATAACGTGGATTACGACCACGTCCAGGTCGAAGACGATGTCTCAGATACCGCTTCAACTCCAGCGCGTCGAGATAGGGGGCTGGGGCGAACGTAGCTCCAACAAGAACCAACCCTTCCCTGCATCCTGGAGATCTGGCTGCGCGTATCGCTCAATCGGCTGATCCGGGTACTCGGTTGGCCAACAACACGTTCGCTGCATTCATGGAACGAATAACGGAGATGGAGAATCGTAATAACTTGCAACGGCAGCAGGATTTCAGGGCTATACGGGAGGAGAATAACAGAGGAATGCGAGATATGGAGCAGCGTTTAACGCACTTGACTGGACCAAGAGCAACTGAAGCTGACGACCAACTTGTTAATGGCCGTGAAGGAGCTCGGAACATGGTTCTCCCAAACCGAGTTCCCAATACAGAAGATCATAACAGGCCCAATCTTGTGAACGCAGCAAACCCGAATCGTCAGGCTGTTAATGGCCAAAATGCTCAAAACCATCAGGCGCAAGTTGATGGTCAAGAGGACCGAATTAGAATCCTTCCTGCACGAAACGCTCAAGATATCCGAGGTAGGGTAGAACCTGGCGGGTATAGGAGGAAGTAAAGCAGGGGGCAGTACAACAATAGCCCATTTACTGGTGAAATACTAAACGCTGTCTTCCCGGAGGATTTTGACTCGGCACGTCTGCCAAAGTACGATGGGAGCCAGGATCCGCAGGTCCATATAGATGCTTTCGACACGGATATGTACATCTGAGGAATTGACGAACCTCTCATATCCCGGATATTTTCCATAACACTGACTGGAGCAGCGCAAGCATGGTTTTCAACCCTTCCTGCTAATTCCATCGGGTTCGTTTGAAGAATTCGGACAGAAGTTCCTCTTGAACTTTGCAACTAGCAAAAAGCATATGAAGTCCGAGTTCGCTCTCAGAAAGATACGACAGCAACCCGGAGAAACCCTCCAGAAATATCTTAATTGGTTCAAGGATGTTGCGTTGCAGGTCCCAGGGCTGCAAGAGAATGTCCATGTTCGCCTCATTGTGGCGGGTTTCGATGGTGCATCCAGACTAGCCAAGTCGGTCTATAAAGAACCAGTGAGGACGTTAGAGGAATTTAGAACTCGTTCGAAAAAATATCTCGAACTAGAGCAAATGGAGATTGCAAATGCGCAGTCTAATGAGGACAAAAGAGGCAGCCCGAGAATGAGGAGCTCGACCCCAAAGGGAAAGGAATGAATTGACAATAAGAAGAAAGATCAACGCCCACGAATCTCGAACATGAGGGACCGCGTGGGGAGGTATGACAAGTATACCCCTTTGAATGTGTCGCGTTCTCAAATTTGGAGAGAAGTAGCCATGACAGAGATGAAGAAGGTGGAGAGACCCCGACCCGTATTTGACAGAGGAGGCTTAGATAAGTCCAAATATTGTGCCTTTCATGATGGGTCAGGTCACACAACTGATCAGTGTTGGGATCTCCGGGATGCTTTGGAGAAGTTTGTAAGAGATGGTAGATTACGACAATACGTGATTAAAACCCAAGGGTCCAAAAGCAACAAAAGGAAGCCAGGAAATAGAAGGAGAAGTAAAAGCCCAGTTCCTGGAAAGAAGAACAAAGATGAGAGAGATCGCAAAGATGATCCCAATTTTGATGAGTTCCCAGAAGCGAAATTTGATTGCAATGTAATTAGTGGAGCCCTTGGAGGAGGTGGAGACACTATAAGCGCAAGAAGGAAATACTTCAAGGAGGTCCTTTCGATTCGAGACCGTCCTAGATTCAAAGAGGATTCGAGCAAGCCGGATCCCCCTCTACTGTATTTTACAAATGAGGACATGCATGGTGTGTTTCCTGGACATGTTGACGGACTCGTTATAGCCGGAAATTTGGTAAACTGTCGGGTTAAGAAGATTTTTGTTGATGCAGGGAGTTGTGCCGACATCATACTCTGGGACGCTTTTAAAAAGATGAACCTGGATGAAGAGGACCTCAAACCTTGCAAAACGACGCTGGTAGCCTTTAATGGAGAGCATACACCTCCCAAAGGCTATATAGATCTCAGGTTGACCCTAGGAACCAAAGACGCGTTCAAGTCGGAACGGGTAAGGTTTATAGTGGCTGATTTTCCATCAGAGTATAATATAATTCTGGGCAGGCCAACTATACACCAGTGGGACATGCTGGTTTTCACGAAACACCAAAAAATAAAGATGCTAAGTAGTAAAGGCAAAATAATTACTGTTTGCGGAGATCAAAAAGAGTCCTGGGGATGCTATTTCGACACTGTCAAAGATAGTGAGGATGGACATACAAGTCCGCCCCGAATTCATGCAGGGGACAAACAGGGAAAGAATGCAATCCAGCACCACTCCAGGAAGCCCGTCAATGTGGTCGAACTTGACATGAGAGAAGAAGTAGTGCCGAGACCAGAACCCGATGGGGAATTAAAGAACCTGGCACTCGGGAAAGATCCCGGCCAGTTTACCCGCTTTGGTAAGACCATAGACCCCCAGATTAAACAAATTTTGGCTGACTTTCTTAAAAGCAACACGGATGTATTTGCATGGAAGTCGTCAGAGATCCCAGGCATCGACCCCACATTTTGTTGTCACAAATTGGCAGCTTATCCGGGGTCCACGCCAGTTTCCCAGAAGAAAAGAAAACTGGGACCAGAAAGGAAACAAGTCCTACAAGAACACGTTAAAGAACTCTTGGATGCCGGGTTCATTCGGGAGATACAGTACACGACATGGCTTGCCAATGTGGTGATGGTGAAAAAACCAAATGGGAAATGGAGAATCTGTACTGATTACACAGATTTAAACAAAGTTTGCCCAAGGGATGCTTATCCTATGCCTAACATAGATCAGCTAGTAGATAACTCGGCTGCATTTCGTCTGTTGTCTTTCATGGATGCCTATTCGGGATACAACCAGATCCCAATGTACCCGGCGGATCAAGAAAAAACGGCCTTTATTGCTAAAAAGGCCAACTATTGCTACAATGTGATACCATTTGGACTTAAAAACTCAGGGGCAACTTACCAGAGGATGATGAATAAGGTCTTCGAAGATTAGCTGGGCAAAAATGTAGAAGTATACATAGATGATATGATTGTGAAGTCATTTGATATGATGAATCATGTTCAGGATCTTGAGCAAACGTTTCAGAAGCTCAGGAAGTATCGCATCCGCCTCAACCCGGTAAAGTGCGCGTTCAGGATAGCAGCTGGAAAATTTTTGGGTTTCATGCTAACCCACAGAGGAATTGAGGCGAACCCGGATAAATGCAAGGTTGTGCTTGACATGAAAGCACCCCAAAGCAAAAAGGAGGTTCAATAGCTGACCGGACGATTAGCTGCGCTAACCCGGTTTCTTCCAAAATCGGCTGAAAATGCCCTCCCATTCTTTAAACTTTTAAAGAAAGAAGCAACTGACGGATGGAACTCGGCATGTGAAGCCGCGTTTGAGAAGATAAAGAAATTCTTATCAACTCCACCGATCCTCTCAAAGCAATAAGCGATGTACTGATCAAGGAAACTAACGAAGGCCAGGAGCCAATTTACTTTGTCAGTAGAGCCTTACAAGGTGCAGAGGTCAGGTATCAAAAGCTAGAGAAGGTAGCTTTTGCTTTGCTGGTCACGGCTAGAAGGTTGCGGTCGTATTTCCAAGGCCATCAAATAATCGTCAGGACTAACCAACCTATTCGGCAGGTGTTGCACAAGCCGGACTTGGCAGGAAGAATGACTAACTGGGCAATAGAACTCAGTGAATATGACATAACATATGAAAGCCAGAAAGCAATCAAAGCACAAGCCTTAGCTGACTTCATAATGGAATTGACGCTACTGAACTCGGAACATGAGGAACCCGGCGATACATGGAAGGTCTACGTAGACGGATCTTCCAACAATAAATGAAATGGGGCTGGAATCATATTAGAAATCCAAGAAGGAGTAACCATTGAGCATTCTCTGAACTTGGGATTCCCAACCTCAAATAATCAAGCTGAATACGAAGCTCTAATAGCTAGGTTGATCCAGGCTAAAGAACACGGAGCTAGGAAAGTGCAAATCTTTAGCGACTCACAGCTGGTTACCTCACAGATAGAAGGAAAGTACCAAGCCAAAGGTCCTCTACTTATGAAGTACCTGAGTCGAGTTCAGGAAATCATGGCTGACTTTGATGAGGTTCAGGTTGCTCACATCCCACGAGGGGAGAATAGCCGAGCTGACATCTTGTCGAAGTTAGCCAGTACCAAAAATCCGGGTAATCACAGAACCGTGGTTCAGCAAAGTATAACAACGCCGAGTTGTGTGATGGTGATAACCTCCACAAACGACTGGAGGGAACCTCTGGTCGATTATCTAGAAAAAAGAATACTGCCAGAGGATCACCTGGAAGCTAGGAAGCTGGCCCGAGATGCGACACAATATGCGATCGTGAATAACCAGCTATTCAGAAAGGGTTTGCACAACCCCATGCTAAAATGCTTGAACTCGGATGGAGAAAAATACGTCCTCGCCGAGAACCATGAAGGAATAAACGGCCATCACATGGGTGGCAAAGCCTTGGCCATAAAGGCCCTCAGAGCTGGTTATTGCTGCCCGACAATGGGGGCAGATTCTAAAGAACATGTTAAGAAATGTGATAGCTGTCAGAAGCATGCCAAGTTAATCATTTCACCACCTGAAGAACTGAAATGCATCTCGGCCCCATGGCCCTTCTTCAAATGGGGAATGGATTTGCTAGGACCTTTTAAAGCTGCTGAAGGGCAACTCAAGTGGTTGATCGTTGCTGTGGATTACTTCACAAAGTGGATAGAAGCAGAACCAGTCACCACAATCACCTCGGCTAGAGTGCAAAGGTTCTTTGAACGAAATATTGTTTCGAGATTCGAAATCCCAGCCGAGGTGGTTACTGATAACGGAACGCAGTTTGCTGATAAGAAATTCCAGCAGCTAATGAAAGACTTACACGTCACACATCGTTTCACATCTGTGGAACACCCACAGTCAAATAGGCAAGCCGAAGCTGCCAACAAAGTGATTGTGGAAGGTCTCAAAAAATGAATGTTTGATGCAAAAGAAAGATGGGTTCACCAGTTATGCTTTGTCTTGTGGGGTTACAGAACCAGCACCCAAACTGCAACTGGAGAAACCCCTTACAGACTAACGTATGGATGTGAAGCCATGATTCCGGTAGAGATTGGAGAACCCTCCTGAAGAACTAGACTTTGTGGATGAAGCTAGCGTCACAGCTTACTGCCGGAATATGATGGCAAAACAACAGACCGCAGCAAAGTATAATAAGAAAGTGAGACCAAGAAATTTTGAAAAGAATGACTTGGTACTCAGGAGAGAAGATATTGGCAACAAGAATGCCAGAGATGAAAAGCTAGCTGCAAATTGGGAAGGACCTTATCGAGTTAGAGAAAAACTCGGAAAAGGAGCTTACATCTTGGAGACAGTCGAAGGCAAAGAAGTTAAGCGGACCTGGAGTGCAGATAAGCTGAAGACATACTACAGCTAAATCTACACTCCTCCGCTTCAATATTTCAAAATTACATTTTGATTTAAGTTCTTTCCTCTACTAGGGATTTGACTAAAGCCGAATATGCCGGCAAATTCATGAAATTCGCAATTTGATATCAATAAATGAAGAATTTTTCTTTTTAAAAGATTTATCCTTGTGTATCTTTGATATATTAATATCAAATCCGAGGTACAAATACAATTTTCCATAGTGACTCTGATCAAGTCAAAATGTCCCTATTTTGGTCATAATACCAAAAAGGGGCAGATGGCATTATTGTTTTTACCTTAGATAAATTGAGTTATGAAATTCAAATTCAATTAAATGGCTAAGTCAAAAGACAAGGTCCATTACATATGCAAGCTTACCAGAATGAGTAAGTTAAACAAACATGCGTCATCGAATTGACATAAAGCGAAATCCGTCTAATGCTTTGACCTCGGCCAGGTCATGAATTAAAAACTTGTATGATGCACGGGTTCATAAAAATAAATTGGGATGAAAATTTCACCCAATAAGTATTGAAAAATAATGCAAACTCGGTATATCACTCATCAGGTGCGAGGGTGAAATATATCTAAATAAATCGGATTTGAATCTGAGCAACTTAGTAATTCCTAAAGCTTAGGGCAAATCCGGGTATGAAAAAGAATGCTATCCGGGTTACGAAACCCGAAAACTACAACCTCGTAAAGGGGCGTATGCATATGCCAAAAATGGCAAAGCAAAAATGAGTTTGCTCATCCAAAAAGCAAAAGCAATACTACAACGACATGTCGAATTCCGACAATTCGATGCCTAGATAAATGCATCTATGGTAAAATTCAGAATAAAGAAAGGCAAACGTTTTATAGTGAAGCGGATATTAGTAAAGCCGGAGTAAAACCAGCAATATTCAAGTGGAAACAAAAAGGGGCCCAAAGGACCCCAACAAATTACAGAATTCAACCGGCATTCCGGCCCTTCATGAAATCACCATGGTAGGAGGATCCTCAGAAGCTGGGACCTCCTTGCCGGATTGATTAACCACATCAACTTCCTTCTCCGGCTTGTCAACTGCCTCCTCGCCATCCTCGACGACAACACCTTTCTCGGTTTGGACGTTGGACACATGAGAAGGAGAGTCGGCAGCAGGAGTGATGATTTGGCCATTATTAACATAGGCGCGGGCATTCAAACCGACCAGATTTAAGGGGACTTTCGGATTAAGTATTTGGAGTTGATTCAAGGCATTGTAGAAGGACCCAATGATTGATTTCTCCAGTTCACTCTGGCAAAGCTGAGCGGTACGCTCAGCTTCCTTCACCTTATCCTCCAATCTTTCATAACTTCTCCGAAAGCCATGCATTTTTTCAATCTCAGCCGCCTTTTCATCTCGGCACTTTGCATGGTCAGCGGTAACCTGGCTCAGTTCGGTGATAGTATCATCATGATCCTTTTTCAGAGCAAAAAAAATCTTCCTTCACTTTCAACAGCTCCACGTATGTCTTGGCTCGCTCCTCCCGAGATGCGGAAGCCTCGCTTAACGTCCGCAGGTACTTCTGCTTCAAAATAAGCAATGGCCTAGCTAACCCAGCCATCTTCAAACAGCACAACTCCAAATCTTCCACCTCCCTTACTTGGGCAGGGGTAAGAAGAGATGCGTTGTAGAAGAATTCGGGGGCGGACACCGCATCCCAGAGAGTATTGTTGGTCTTGCCCTGCCATACCATGTGCTTGGTGAATTCAGACGCAGGAGGAGGAGGAGGAGGAAGGGCTTTCATAGTTTGACTGGGGCCAGTGGAAGCTCGGATGTCAGAGCTCTTCGCTTTTTCTTTTGAAGTGGCTACAGTGGGAGAATCGACAGTTCAAACCTTGGCTTTACTCGGACCACCTTGAGAGGAGTAAGGGGCTTTCCTCTTCTTGCTGGACCCAGCCTTGGCCTGGTTTAATGCGGCCAACCAGCTTGGAGGATCATTTTGTTGGTTATCCATCAAAGTTAAAGGTACTAGAAATACAAACACAACAAGTTAATGTTAAAGCAATACAGCTAATATGAAAATGCCAAGTTGCTAGAAATAGTTCATATTTAATTCAGCGTCGAGTTCATCTTTGGACTTGAATAGAAGGGATGCGACACTAGCATGCTTATGTGACAGCAAAAACGTGCCAATGGCAATGGCACTGTCGATATCAGATGAACCCAAATCGGTAACTTGAAAACAGTAGCTGGATGGGGGAAGCTGATAGTGGTCAGAAGACCAATGCAAAGGGAATTTCCCCTCACCATACTCGGTATGAGAAGTGTCAACAAACCAAGCACTCTTGCCGGGATGGGCGGAAACTTTAAAGAATTTGTCCTTGAAAATCTTAAAAGACTCAGTATAAACTTGAAAAAGTTTACGGTGGGGTAAACCTCGAAGGGTAACCCACCCTTTTCGGCTGGCGGGTTCACAAGCGGTCCGAGGAGTTAATACTTGAAAAAAGAAGAAGAATACACAGACAGAAGCTGGAATAGAAAGGTATGAGCAGAAACGCTCAAAGACTTTGACAAAGCTCCATCCATTGGGATGAAGCTGGGTGCGAGCTATTTGATGGTGGTTCAGTATATCAATTTGAAAATCCGTAAAAGGAAAACGGACGCCGAGTTGAGTCACAACATCTCGGAAAAAGAAAAAGAAATGCGGCTCTTCTGGCCTCCCACTGAAACAGACGGGCTCGTCTCTTCTGGGGGGTTATATCACAATTCGCTAAATCCCCCACAGAGAGGGCGGCAACGTCATCCAAAGCCATCTCTGATACAGTACTTAAAACTTCATGCATTACCCAAGGAAATTGGGTTATTAAAGAAGATGAAGGAGATGGAGAACACGACTCAGTAGAACTGGACTCTCCTACTACATCTGATGGAGGAGATGCCATAATACCTAAAAACAAGGAAATGTAGGAATCAGGAAAGAATCAAAATACCTGAATCACAAACGCTATCAGAGGAATCACTAGACGATGTTGATGATGACAAATCAGAAATTATGATAGGATCATCTGCTCCTCTTGATGGGCGAATAGCTTTATCTCCATGCCGGCAAGTCACCAACGTGGACTCGGCTAAGGAGTCACAATCGCGGTTAGCAAGCTCCCTGCTCAAATAAGTGCAGGAGTGACATGGGCCATTGCCGGGGAAAGGAGAATACGGCAAATCACTACTTGACATCCCGGACACGCTTCGAGACTTACCCCCACGGCAAGCTCGTAGCATGGTTTCCTGCCCTTCTTCTTCGATCCAAGGGATTTCCCAGAGCCATAAATGAACACCAGGAGAAACGTTTTTCAAAAATCAGAAAACTAAAAATGGAGAGTTTTTCCCTTATTCGCTCAAGAAACAGAGAAAAGGCTAAGTATCAAATACAAAAGGAGGGCATGCAAGAGGACATGGCACTAATCACCAGAATGACAAACCGTGGGTGGAAACTGCAATCATCATGCGCGAAAACCACAGCACGGAGGAGGCTAAGGGGCAGGGGCAAAATTGCCACTTCACTCCATAAAGCAATGATTTGACAACTGAAACGATGCTGCAATAAATGCGCACGAAATGCAACGACGACGTAAGAACGGCTGCAGCACGCTAAAGCACGCGGGCTGGAACACGTGGCATAACGCAATGAGTATAATTCAAAAACCTACATATGAGACAAGGTGTATATGAACATACAGCTGTTCACTGAGTTCAAAGCTGATGCTGAGGTAATAGTCAACTCACGGTTATTCCAGCACAGCTTCTACCCGGTTACACAAGGGAATCTTAGACGGGTCCTTCAACAACCCGTCCAAGGAAGCAACAGGCATACATGCATGCCCCAGTAACCCGGGTAAAATGCCGATGTCGGGAGAAGACTAAGCAGTTAAATCGCGCGTCATCTACCCGGTTACTCTATGAAAGTATTGACGGGTTCATGAACAACCTGTCCACCAAATAAACATGCAGATAAAGTCTGAGTTAAGGAATGCCGCTCGAGGGTAACCCGCAAGTGGGACTAAAACAACTCAAGCGTATTCCTAACCCGGACGCGCAATATGGTTGATGCTCAACCAATAAAGCAACAAGAGGGAAATGGCGAAACACATACCATAAGCCAAGAACTCGAAAATGCTGACATTAGGATGCAACCCGAAAGAATGAGATCGCCCTCGACCCGAACAGTGGGGTAGGCAAAATATCTCTCCGGGTTGATGCTTAACTCGTCGACACAAAGGGGCAAGGGACACCTCGCGAGAAGAACATTCTCTCATAAGCAGAACATGCAAATTTGCAACAAACGCAAACCCATTCAGGGGCACAAACCTGGAAGACACACATAAGTTCACCCCGACTACTCGGACACCCCGGTAGCCAAGCTAGGGGCAACTGTTATGGACCTGTATAATGGGCCTATTAAGTAGCAAGCCCAACAAGGGGAAGTCCAAGATATGGATTGATGCTAATAAAGGATAGATATCCATCAAGGATACTAATCCTAATGTGACAGCATAGCTATCAGGCCTGGACCCTCGCCGTAGGAACCAAAGGCCCATCCACACGACCTACAGGTAACCTCTATAAATGCAAAGGTAAACCCTAAAGGTACGTACATTCTCTCTCTTAATGTTATGCTATCTCTGTGCGCACACACACCCCATTGGCTAACGCTGTTATAGTATTCTGTGCACAGTGATCTGCTTGACTCAAGGGTATCTCATCCATAGATACCTTGGAGAGGGCACCAGATCCAAGATCAACATACTAGCCTATTAGGCTAGACATCTCTGTCTCAAGGACAAAACAGGTTTTATTATTATAAAAGTTGTACTTTTTTCTCTCTCTTCAGAAGCAATTGCTGACATGGAAAGTGAAAAATACAACTTTAATATTTTTAACTACGCATTCTCTGGAATGCATAATTAAAAACTGCTAAAAGGATATAAGCCATATGTCCTTTATAAAGACTCTCATTTTTCCCTATTAATAAATAAATAAATGCAAACAAGATCGGTGAGATGAAATGAAGATTTTGAATAAAGTTTCAAAGTCCATCAGTGGCGGAGCCAGGGAGCAGATCTAGCTAATGTCGAAAGATTCAATTAGTAAAATCTAGCTAGTATCAATGTTGTATTATTTTTAAAAACCTAATTAATATTAAGATTATATCATAATTTTTTTTAAAAAGTGGCTCCGCCACTGAAGTCGATCGTAAAGGTATTTAAAACTTCATTTTATTTTCTAAACTTCCAAAATTAATAAAGATGTTCAAAATTAACTATGTGTGATTTGGAGAGTTGCAGAGAGAAAAATAATTGTCACTGGGATGATTGTTCATACTTCATAGTTACTGATCACTAATAAAGGATGATTGTTATTAAAATGGATTAAAGTATAACACCTTTTTCATCTCTCAAAGGAAGAAAGCGTAAAAATTTTAAATAAAGAGAGTGACAGAGTAATTTGAACATAAATCAAGATATGTGACTATTATATACCATAATGTTTACTATAATATTTTTTAAATAATAAAATAAAAACATATTTTAATACATTATATATCTTTATCTTTATTTTCTAAATATAAAAAAAATTAACAGTTGTGGTATGCAAATAAGAACATTCTTTGCATACTCCCATATTATTATTATTTTGCTCATGTTGCATAAATTCAACAGAGTAGATAGAAGCCAATACTTTGAATACTACATAGACGTAATTATATATATATATATATATATATATATATATATATATATATTTGAGGAAATTATATATTATTTTATATTCACATAATTATAATTATTTAATTGTGATTATTTTTTATTTTTTCTTTATACTTTGATTCTAGTTCTTATGCTTGTTGGGTTCATGTAGAACCACGTGTGACACTAGCTAGCTGTATAAAGCTTTATCCTAAGACTTTGGAGTACATTGACTCATCTGCCACAATATTTAATACTATTAATCGGCATGCCATAGGCTAGTGTAATTTTTTCAAAATGCCACGTTAAAAAGTCGCTACAACACCAGGCGATTGTCGTTTGGACACGTGACAGTATTATATATTGAGGCCAGAATAGTTGCTGAACAGTGCAGTGATTTCAGCTAATCAAAGTGATAAACTATGATTCTGAAAAAGTTGTCCACGTGGCCAAAGTCGCTGAACAGTGGAACGTCTAATGTCTGAAATCGTCCACGCAATTCGTGCATGTGTGACACATGTCACAAGCATACACTAAAGTTGTTGCGCAGTGTGGCTAAAAATGTGCAGGCTGACACGATAATACGGTGCCCAGCATCTCCCTACCCCCCATTCACTCTCAACATACTCTTTCTCTCTCTAAAAATTTCATTCAAGGTTTTGTCTCTCTGAAAATCCTCTCTTCCACCATAAGGTTAGTGTTTATATTTTTTTATTTAAACATTATTAGTATATATTAGTTTGAGAAACCCTAGGATAGATGACATATTTAATTTTTATTATATGAATCAGTATAGGTAAACTCTAGGATATTTGATATTTGAAATTAAAATCATGAATAGGATTTTATCATTGGTTTAAATATTTTTGTTTTATATATTTTATTTTAATGTAATTTATATTAGGGCTTGAAACCATAGAATAGATTATATTTTATTATTTTTGTTGGTGTACGGATTAAATCCTAGGATAAATTACATGTTTTATGTTTGTTAAATAAATTAGTATAGGTAAAATATAGGATAATTAATATTTAAATTAAAATTTTAAATTAAAATTATATATATGATTTTAACATTGGTTTGAGTATTTTTGTTTTATATATTTTATTTTAATGTAATTTATTTTAGGGCTTGTAACCGAAGGATAGATGATATTTTATTATTTTATTATTTTTGTTAGTGTATGGATTAAACGCTATAACCGATGACATATTTTATTTTTAAAAATGAATTAGTATAGGTAGATTACATTTATTTTAAGACTTGAAACCATAAGACAGTTGACATATTTAATTTTTTTTGCTATATTAACATTTATAAATGGCATAATTAATTTATTTTAATTATTATTCAAAATAGATCCATGGCCCTACACCTTCTAGCTCCCCAGCATCTCCTCGTGGAGTGATTGTATCGGGCCCCAATAACCTTTATCTCCTGACATTACAAGAGAAGCACACATCCATATGTGTGTGGAATGGCGTAGAGGATCGCCAACTTATTGTCAGACACGTAGCCACACATGATCCTATGAACATACCTGAGCAGATCCTTTCATACTTGAGGCAGGCTGGTTTCTTTCACGTTGCATGGCTGCGCAACTACGAGCTAGCGTACACTTATTGGTTATTTTGGTTCATATGGTTTAATTGTAATAATTGGAAAACATCTCCCATTTTTATGCTTTCGATCATGCTTTTATTCTGCGCTTGTCAAGCGTTGGTGGCCTGAGAAACAGACTTTTCATATGGAAGGGAGAGAATGTTGATTGCTAGACTGTCCACCGGAATCTACTTTCGCATATAGTTCAATAAATGTGGAGTCTGGATGATCTCGAGATGCATCTACTACTAACGTGACATCTTCATCCTCAACAATTTCCATAGGAATCCAACTCTTTTTACCTAAGGCGCATCTAGCAATCAACCGAGACAGAGATTGACCCTGTTATAATCTCAACTTTTTGTATATTGTCTTCTTCAATTCATTAAAACTACACCATTGACTCGTGCAAAATATTTTCGCATCTCCTTCAAAAACTTACCTATTAGGACCAAAATATTTCCTCCCATTGTAGTATACTAAGGCAATTACTGAAGAATTATCGTTACTCATTTTGAAGAACTTTAGACAAAAATACAATGTAAAGAAACAATGAAAACTTGAGAGATAACTAAGACGAAATGTTGCAACTGACGGATGCAAGAAGGGGAGGTTTTTACACAACTATGCTCGCTGCTTTGTTAGGTGAGTTGCACACACAGTAGAAGTTTTCAGAACTATACTCGCTGCACTATTAGGCGAGTTGTACACGTGGTAGTACTTTTCAGAACTACAGTCACTCCACTTATCAACGACTATAACCACATGGACAACTTTTTCAGACCCACAGTTTGCCATTTTGACTGGCTGAAATCGTTGCACTGTTCAGCGACTATTCTGGCCTCAATAATACTGCCACACGTCCAAACGACAATCGCCTAGTGTTATAGCGACTTTGTTATGTGGCATTTTGGAAAAATCACTAGCCCGTGGAATACCGATTAATAATATAAATATTGTGGCAGATAGGTCAATGTCCGAGACTTTGGTTCCACTCTTGAATAAGTGGAAAAATCACTACCTCGTGGAATACCGCCTAGTTGTTCCCTTAGGTCCTTAAAAATCAATTTTCATTATATGATTTTTTTTCTTTTTCTTTTTTAATTTTCCTTTGTTGTTAGGGAAAGATAAGTAATTGCATTGGTTAGAGTATTGGTAAATCAGTGCTATTAATCATTATTAACCAAAAGCATGTTATTTCATTCATGGGTCACATCCTAATTTCTGCAACCCCTAGTTGTCGTTTATAAAAGCAATTACTCGTGGCTAAAACTTTTTTTTTATATCAACTCTAATTATTTTGTTGAGGCGAGTCAACTCTGGATATCTCTATAAGTTTTAACTCTATTAATCCCGAGCCGGGCTTAGTTAAAGTTATCCCTATAAGCTTTAATTCTTTGAGTCGGCTATGAGATTAATCCCAAGTTGGGGTTTAGTTAAAGTTAAAGCTCTTTGTCTCCCCCTAAAAATATATTTTGGTGAGAATCGAACCCAGATATTTTTTCACCTACTCAGTCTGTATTATCAATTGAGCTACACAAGTTAGAATAACGGCTAAAACTTCTTAGTCACTGAAACGAAACTATTGTCCTTCTTATGACAAAACCTCAGTGTTTTACTAGAAATTTGGAAATTTTACTATCTTGAAGCCACATCACCTCAACATTTAGAGAGATAAAAAGAGGTAAGGTCTAAAATAATAATAAAAATATACGCTCTAATCTTAAAACTTTACATGTTTATATTATATTGAAATTTTGTATCTATATCTATTCTAATAAATATTTATAAATATTGACCACCAACTATTTAATATTTGTAAAAACAAAAAATCAGATTATATAAAATTTTATTATGTCCAAAATAACATGTTGACTTGAGAGGTTCAATGGTGGAAAATACAATCAAGCAAGTGTTATCTCTTTTTTGTTTTAATATATAGAAGTTTAAATTTCTCACTCAAGTGGTCCAAAAACTGAAAAGGACGGATGAGACCTCAACTTTTTATAAGGTGGTTGCATGGCATTCTTGTGGATCATTGGACCAAAATTTCAACTCTACTTCATTATTTGGCACATGCTGTGAATCCCAAGTAAGCTTCTAAATATGAATGGATTTAACACTTCTCTTATTTGACATAATTTGTTAATTATTTCTCTTTTTTTTTTAGATACTATAGTGAACAATGGTTAATGAAGATTCTAATTGAGGTCCTCCACATAAAGATCAAGAGATTAATCAAGAAAGACAAATATGCATAAAGAGATACTTTCCAAATTTGGAGTGTGTGGAATTTATTAGTATGAGTGGGTCTTAGAGATTATGATGCCATCCAAAATTGATATTTTAAGGAGCCCAAAGCTTGGTGGGTGCTTCATGGTGCTTGTGCACCTATGCTTCAAGAAATAGTCTACAAAATGCACAAAGGGAGAATAAAACGTGGGACATATATTGGTGAAGATACATTTGAAGATGTTGGAATTCTTAAAGTTGCTACTCTTTCACTTGATGAGCCGGAGATCGAGTCAAATGTTATTCTAGATGAAAATTCTCCATGAATGTAGTCTACATATTTTATGATTTTTTTTGGATATTCTATTACTTTTGCTTTATATTAATGTAATGGAATTATGAAAATAATTTATTTTCTTTGAATCTTTTTTGGTTAAATTGATGTGTATTATCAATTTAGTTTCATTTTATTGTTAAATTATTGAATATCAAATGTAATATACACTATATAAATTAAAGATATTATTTAATTTTAAAACTTGTCCCAACGTGTCAAAATTTAGATTTTTGTAAAATTGACATATCGGAGTGTTGTATAGTATCGTGTCACGTGTCGTGTGTCTATGCTACATAGACAAAAACCCTTGGCAAGTTGGAGAAATTGACTATTCCCATTGTGTTCATCACATGTCATAATATTTTTCTAGCATTTTAGTTCACAATAATCAAGCATATAGTCAATTTTTATATATCTAAATATAGAAAATATTTAGCAAATCAGAAAAACTATAAAAAAAAATATCTTGTAATTTCACATTTAATTTTGAAATTTTTCGACAGTGAAATTCAAATTTTTCAATCAAAAAGAACCCTACATGTAACATCCTGGGCGCTGACGAGAGCGGAGAGTGATCGCCGGTGCGAAAGGGCATGGTGCGAGAGGGCACAAACAAGGAGCGGCTCCACGCAGGCTTCTAGGGACGGGGGTACATGAATGAATCGAATCAACACCCAAAAGAAAGGGATTCCAGAGACTGTGCTGGTATGGGACGGTATAGTTGGGAATGACTTATAAGAATTAATTGGTACTACCTATACTAACAAGATGCATCTACTTTTCGATAGCCTGGAACAGAAGACCTCCATAGTTAAGCGTGCTTGACTTGGAACAATTCTTGGATGGGTGACCTCCTGGGAAGTTTTCTCGAGAAGTGTGCGAGTGAGGACAAAGCACGCTAAAAAGTCTCGTGTTAGTGTGTGGAGACAATCGTTGATCCTTACAAGTTGTCAGGCGTTACAAGTTGTATCAGAGCAGGGCCTCTCTTCCAGTACGGTGTGGTTCGAGGACGAACCAGGCGGAAGCTGGTAGGCATGTAACATCCCGAGCGCTGACGAGAGCGGGGAGTGATCGCCGGTGCGAAAGGGCACAAACAATAAGCGGCTCTGGCAGGATTATAGGGACGGGGGTACATGAATGAATCGAATCAACACCCAAAAGAGAGGGATTCCAGAGACTGTGCTGGTATGGGACGGTACAGTTGGGAATGACTTATAAGAATTAATTGGTACTACCTATACTAACAAGATGCATCTACTTTTCGGTAGCCCGGAACAGAAGAACTCCATAGTTAAGCGTGCTTGACTTGGAGCAATTCTGGGATGGGTGATCTCCTGAAAAGTTTTCCCGGGAAGTGTGCGAGTGAGGACAAAACACGCTGAAAAGTCTCGTATTAGTGTGGAGGGACAGTCATTGATCCTTACAAGTTGCCAAGTGTTACACTACACGTTCCCCACACACCTGGACCCACGAGTGGGCTTCGCACGACAAACCCACATTGGTATTCTTCTTCATTTTGCATGTTGACCCATTTTTCAAACGAGTACCCCATCGATGGCCACATCCAAGCTTCAAAACCTAGTTTTTTTTCTCCTTTTCAAACGCAAACAACAACATAATAACACATTGTTGGTCCCGGATGAACTCAAGAAGGGGTGAATTGAGTTTTATAAAAATAATTTGCTAATTAAAAATTAACTCAAAGTAATTAATCAAGATAAGGATAGAGAGATATTAACACAATGGTTTTTACGTGAAAAATCCAAAAGGGAAGAAAAACCACTGGCCCTAAAATCAAATACTGAAATTCGACGGGCAACTCCACTATGAAACTTGCGTACAAAGAGTTCTCTAGTATCCTAGTTTCCTAGTCTACCCTTTATATAAATTTTCAACTAATATCCTAGTCTCCCAGTATGAAATCCTAACCATTTAGGATTTCGAAACCCTATCACATAAGGGTTCTCAAGTTACTCTCAATTTCCAAGAAAAAGAGACATGCTAGTATCGCAGTTTCCCAACACAAGAACTGGTATCCAAGTTTCCCAGTACAGACCTTCAAAAAAGTCAAAAAGAAATTTACAATTAAATGATTTATCTCGGTGCTTCTTTTCCTCAAGCATATAGGTAATCTGAATTCCTATGGAGAAATATTCACTTTGCCAAAGGATGAGTGTATGAATGATTGTTCTTGAGAAAGTCTTCAATTGATGCATGTAAGAACCCGCACCGTTAAATAAGGAAGTTAATTAATTAATTATGTGAAATTAGGAAATAATTCTATAATTGACCCTAATAATTATTATGAGGCTTTAATAATTATAGTAAGTGAGTAATGATGTTGAAAGTTGCTTTTCGGACGAAAAGTGCAGATACCGGTTCTGCTAGTCGCTATAAATGCGTACCGATGAAGTATCCCGGAAAATTATAATAAGTGCATGAATATTCGTAGAATAATATGTAGGACTGTGATTTCAAGTTTCAAGTTAAAATAATGAGAACTGGTGCCATAACAGATATTGGCTATGGAAAAACGCGTACCGCAAAGGTGCTGCGAAAAATATAAGAAAAATATGATAAATCTTGTAAAATTGAGTAAGTTCTGAATCCTAAGTTTGGGATTAAAATGCTAAGCGTAGCATTTAGCGCTAATACAGTGCGATTAAAACTTAAGTGGCTATATATAGCCTTGGCACATGATCCTAGGTTTATTTTGTGAGCCTCCAGCATGAGAATTTCTGAGTGTAGGAGACCAGCCACCTTGCTACTCCTTTTCTTCTTCATTTTCTCACCAAAGACACCACCTGTGATCATGGTTTCTTCTCTTGATCAACCTATCTTGGTGTGAGCTACCTTGGGAGAGTGAGAGGACCTTGTTTCTGAGTTCTTGTTACTGCCTTGTGAGGTGTGAGGGACTGAGTTTCTGATTTTGGAGTTATGGTGTCTTATTCTTGGTGCTTGGTGCTCCAAGAAGCTACCTTTATGAAGAAAGGAACCACCTTGTGTGCCATTTTCGTTCTCTTCGAAGTCAGTACCTTGGAGCTGACTTATGAGCTCCAAGAGCATCTTTGGGTGGCTGTTTTAAGCTTGGGTAAGTGTTACCACCTTTGATCATGAGTTTTAATGGTTAAAAGAGATGTCTTGGCATATTTAACGAGTTAAACAAGTATGTAATATGAGTATGAACCTATATGTGCCTAAAAATGGAGTCTTGAACGTTTTTAATTGGTAAAAGTTGGGCCTTTGTTGGATATCTTCGCGAAATGCAGAAACTGCATTCTGTCGCGAAATATCCGGATATGGATATCCAGATATTGATACCCAGATATGGGGATCTGGATATCCGAATATTGATATCCGGATATTGGCAGAGAGATATCCGGATATTGATATCCAGATATACCCCCAAGATATAACCGGATATTCTGAGTTTTCGAAGAACAGTAGCTGCACTGTTCATACAGAAGGCTATTGGGGGTTTGTGGACCCTAGTTTGAGGAAGTTGAACTTCTGTAATTTTTAACTAAGTCAGAATCTAAGCGATTAAGGGCTTGTGTCTTTGTGAGAAGCCTAAAGACATGACACGTAAAAGAGAAAAGTTGTCTTTATGTTTATGCTTATGAGCTATGTTTATTGATATGATTGCTGGTCCAAATCAGATTGTGATTCTGTTGTGTTTGGACTTTGAGAATTGGTTGGACTCTTGGCTTGGATTGTTAGCTTGCAAGGTAAGCTTTCGTGTCCTCGATTTAGCCATTGTTGGTTCTACCATGTCCCATGAGGGTATGGTTATATGCATGCTGTGTTAGATACTTTGATATTTGAAATGCTTTTGAGCTGTTAAGTGCAAATGCTTATGATATGTATGTGGTGTTCTCCCGATAGGATGTGATCATAAGGGTACTGTGTGGGTAATAGATGTATTCCTGCATTTCTCTGGCCAGTAGATTATAGCATTGACACACATGACATGATTATCTTCAATTTTGCACTATTTTGGAAATAATGTTGATAAACTTCTTTTGAACTTATATTGCACATGTAAGTGAGCTTGGGGTGGAAGATCTGTGAGGACCCCTTGTCTTTCTAAGATTTCTTGTTTTAGAGATCTCACCCCACGTTTGGGGACGCTTATTTCAGGTTCAGGTAACTTGGGGGCTGATGCCTCTGGCGGCAGGAGGCCAGAGCTTAGTTGATGATATTACTGTTTATATGCCGACATGGTTGGATGCTGGATATATCTGCTGATGTTATGTTTTAGCTTGCTTTTATTATGTTGCTGCTATCGAGACTGCTGTTGGGCTTGTGCCTTATTTAGGTGAGCATTGAGTTTGTCCATGCCACTTTTATTTCTGTTGTGTTTAAGTTTAACTGAGTTGTATAAACTATCAGGGTTGTCCAGTCTTCGTGTTGTAGTTCCGTGACTAGAGACATATTTATGTTGTTAATTTAATGAGGTATTTCAGTTAGATATCCTTTGCAGTTTACATATAGGCAATCTTTTATTAAATGATTAAGTAAGCAAGTTGGTAATGATTAATGACATCATAATTGAAAGGAAAAAGATATTTCGCATTTTTAATTAAGCGCAGCTTAATACGAAGATATGATAACATATCGGATATATACGGGGTGTTACAATGCACAAGAAAGAATAATAATCTTGAAAATCTAATTCTCTCTTTTCTTTCTTGTATATTCTTCTCTCTTCTCTCTCTTGTATTTTCTCCTCAATGAATAATATGCAATGAGTAGGGGTGAAAGTGGGTCGGGCCGGCCTACAGGGGCCTACAGCCTAGCCTATATCAGGCCGGGCTTGGCCTATTATATATAATCATATAGAATAGGCCTGGACTTTTAAAGAAGCCTATTTAAAAAGTAGGTGATAGACTTTTTTATACCGAGCCTATAAGCTTACAGGTCTGCCTATATCATATTATTTATTTAAAATTAAATAAAATAATATTATTCATAGTAGTACCAAATGATGATAGTTTAGTTGGAGCATGTGAGCTAAGTAGGTGGTGGAAGAACTTAGGTTTGTTCCCTCACCAATATTATCTTTGAGAGTGGCATAAGATCTGTATCCATCTCTGCAATACCATCAAAATCAATATTTAGTGTTGCAGGAAGAGTTATTGATGCCTATCGTTCTAGCTTGGCTGAAGAAACCATCCAAGCTTTAATATACGACAGAGATTGGCTACGTAATAGGTATGACTTGAAGAAAAAATAAAAGGTATAAATTTAATCAATTGAAATTATTTTATAATTTAATCATATACGATTAATTTTTAATAGAAATTTGACTTTATTTTTATGTATAAGAAACCAACATCTCAGCATGTGAGATTGCCTATATGAATCTATATGGTTCTACTTAGAAGTTAAAAATTAACAGGCTAATAGGCTAAGCCAAGCCATTTTTTTTTATAAACAGGTCAAGCCAGACTAACAGTTAGACTCTATGCTGCACCGACACTGACACGGGATACGATACGACACGACACTCCGACACGTTAGGACACATTTAGATAATAAATAATATTTTTAATTTATGTAGTGTATATATATTATATTTAATATTCGATAATTTAACAAAAAATAAAGCTAATCTTACAATACCTATCAATTTTGCATTAAACTCAGTAAAATGGTAATCATAATCCAATGAATTTTATAGTTGAACTAAAAACGTAACGTAATGTAACCTTCAAACCATTTTTTGAGTCTTTGCAACATGTGTTGGAGTGTCGGAGTGTCGGAGAGTGTCGGGAAGTGTCGGATACGACATGTCAGGTTTTTTGAAGTGTCAGTGCTTCATAGGTTAGACTCATATTAGGCTCGGGTCAGGCCAAATTGAAATTTTTTGGCATAGGCTTGGATTTTTCGGGAAAAAACTTGGCCCAGCCCAACCCACTTTATCCTTAAATGAGCCCTATTTATAATAATAACATTTTCTCTCTTCTAAAAGCCCAAAAGGTATAATATTTAAATTTAACCAAAAATCTTTTACCCTTAAATGAAATTTTAAATAAAATTTTCAAAAATAAGATTTCTGATTTTTTTCAAATAAAAAATAGGTAAATCTTAAATATCTTAATCTATTATGTAATGCAATTCTAATCTAAATCTTTGACAAAGAATATTTTATTTCTCTTACATGAAATCCAAAAAGATAAAATTTATCCTAATCTTTACTTGATTCTATATTTTTCTCTCTCTTCGTGATATCTTCTCCAATCTTTAATTATATTGAACACTAATCAAATCAGAATAAATATTATTATGAAATCTCAAACAATCAGCTCATTAGTAATTTCAAGGCAATAGAATATTATCAATTAAATTAACATTAAATTGATTGTAATCATCAAAACATATTTTAAATCAATTCAACAATTGGGGTATAACAAATATCCAACAAACATATCTAACAATATTCAACCGCTTTCATGTCAAAAATTGAAACTTTTCATGCATGATTGTGGCGGGTAAAAAATGTCAATTTTGGCCGTCTTTGGAAACAAATCCGTGGCATTTTTTTAGCATTTCTTGGGTTGAAATGTGTTATAAAACATTGGGAAAACATGATTTCACAATATGATGGGTATGAATTTTGAATTTCGGGTTCTTTTAAAAACAAAATTATTTAATTAACATTTTGAAATTTAAATTATGTGTATGGGGCATAATTGGGTGTAGTGTTGGTAGCAACAAGATCATTTGTAGGTTCTCTACAAAACTCAAGGTGATTTTATGTTTGCAAACGTCGATTGAAGTAATTTTGGAAAAATCAAAACTTTCATATCATAGAATCTTAAAACTTCAAGTTTAAAATTCTTCGAAAATTTTCAATGAAAGGACACACATAATATATGATTGGAAAGAGCATGACACATACAATAAAAGCCCTAAGGTTTCTCATTGAAACGATAAAAAATTGTCACTAAAGTATAACACCAAGATTCGATTCCATTCAAGGCTTTTTCAAAATTATTTAAAAATAATTGATTGTGGATTTTACCATCATACATGTGTCTCTGATACCGAATATAAAAATTTCCCATAATAAAAATATCAAAAAGATTGAAGTATGCATGATAGATAAAATTGTTGGGCATCCTCCTTCAATGCTAAGCCCAAGCCCATTTGAGGGGTTTCCTAAAAACCCTAACCCTAATTTCCACCTCCTCTATAAATACTCATTAGTTGTGGGTGGAGGCTAGGTCAGATTTGAGAGAACAAATTTGAGAGAAAAATTATTTGATTGTTTGAGTAAAGCTTTATGCTTTGCATTTGAGATATCTCTAGAGAGAGTTTGAGTGAAACATCTTTAGGGTAGTTTGATTATCACCATTGTTGGAGAGGTTGAGTTAACCACCACATTGGTGTATTTGATTCGTTGTAACCATTATTTTCATAGTGGATTTTTGATCTGGACTAGGTCCCGTGGGTTTTTACTTCTTAATTCAAGAAGGTTTTCCCACGTTAAATCTGGTTGTGTTCTTCTTCTCTCTCTCCTGTGTTTACGTTTTGATTTTTCCGCTGCGCTGCCTGACCTGGTGAAGTTCAGGCTGAGGTATTGCCGAGATCCGAGATCAGGATCTTGTTGATTGACTTCCGCACAAAGGCCCCTGAGCCGAGCTTGAGGGAACCGAGAGTTTTCCCAACAGTGGTATCAGAGCCCGGGTTCGACGGGTTCTGAGGGAGAAGAGATGGAGACCAGTGGCATAACTCATGATGGAGATATGTTCAAGTTGACCGCAGACAACTTGACTTATTGGAGACCGATGTTGGAAGATCATCTCTACTGCAAAGGTTTGCATGAGCCCATTATCCTTGATGAAAGACCGGCAGGCAAGACCGATAAGAAGTGGGAGATCCTGAGTCGGAAGGCGGTAGCCACGATCAGGAAATATATTGATAAAAGTCTCTTTGAGAACGTGTCCGAATTCACGAACGCGTATGAGTTGTGGACGAATCTGGAGTCCATGATTCATAAGAAGACTCCCAGGAACAAAGCACACCTGGTTCGCCGACTTGTTAAGCTTGAATACAAGGACGGCATGAGCATGATTGAACACCTGAACACCTACAAAGGTATTGTGAATCAGCTGTCAAAGGCTGATATGAAAATTGATGAAGAATTGTAGGCATTGTTGTTGTTGAGCTCGCTGCTAGAAAGCTGGGATACTCTGGTGGTGACCCTGAATAACTCGACTCCAGATGGGAAATTGAAGATGGATGTCGTGACAGACAGCCTCCTGGGCGAAGAATCCAGGAGAAGAGAACGAGGTACTTCGAGCACGTCTGAGGCCAATGTTGCTGAGAACAAAGGGAAATCTGACTCCCGTGGTAGAAGTAAGAGTCGCGGTAGAGGTCGTGATAGACGAGATAAGTCTAGAGGTCGGTCAAAGCCGAAATACGAGTTGACGTGCTTTTACTGTGGAAAGACAGGCCATAAGAAGCCAGACTGCTGGACCCTGCAGAATGATGAGAAGAACGGCTCTGTGAAGCCGGATCAGATTATTCCCAAGAAGAGGGAAGACAAGAGCACCACTGCGGTGGCTGCCAATCCTGATGCCGAGATATTCCTCCTAGGAGAGGATAATTATTTGAATGTTGCATATGATGACTGCACCTGGATTGTTGACTCCGGTGCCTCCTTCCACGTTACTCCACACAAAGGTTTTTTCTCCTCTTATCGAGGTGGTGATTTTGGAGTCGTGAAGATGGGACATCAAGTGACCAGCAAGATTGTTGGTGTCAGTGATGTAACTCTGACCACGGATGTCGGGTGCCGACTTGTGTTGAAGGATGTGAGGCATGTACCTGACATGCGTTTGAACCTAATCTCGGTAGGCAAACTTGACGATGTCGGGTTAGTGAACTACTTTGGTAGTGTTAGATGGAAGCTGGCCAATGGAAACTTGGTCGTGGCCCGAGGTAAGAAGGAATGCTCCTTGTACGTGATGCAAGGAAAGATCAATGACGTAGAAGCCAATTCTGTCCGAGATGAACCTAGCTTGGAGCTATGGTACAAGCGCCTCGGCCACATAAGCGAGAAAGGGCTCCAGATCCTGAACAAGAAAGGATTACTGACCGGGTTGAAAGGCCAAGCGTTGGAGAGTTGCACGCATTGCCTAGCTGGAAAGCAGCACCAGGTTTCCTTTGTGAGACCGGATCAACCAAGAAGACGAAGGAATATTCTTGACCTCGTCCATACTGATGTTTGCTCCATGTCGGAGAAATCTCTTGGAGGAGCTCAGTACTTTGTTTCATTTATTGATGACCATTCCCGCAAAGTGTGGGTATATTTGTTGAAGACTAAAGACCAGGTACTCCAATCCTTTAAAGAATTCCATGCGATGGTTGAAAGGGAGACTGGCAAGAAATTGAAGGTGGTCCGATCTGACAATGGTGGTGAGTATTGCGGCCCGTTTGATGCATACTGCAGAGCGGCCGGGATCCGACTTGAGAAGACGCCCCCCAAGACTCCATAGTTGAATGGACTTGCTGAGAGGATGAACAGAACTATTGAAGAGAAGGTCTGAAGCATGTTATCCAATGCCGGATTACCGAAATCATTCTGGGGAGAAGCCGTCAAAACTGCTGTTGATTTAATCAACCTCTCACCATCACGGCCACTTGAAGGAGAAATTCCAGAATAAGTCTGGACAGGTCGGAAAACGGCCTATAATCAATTGAAGGTGTTTGGATGCCGAGCTTTCGACCATATCCCTAAAGATGAAAGGGCCAAACTTGATGCAAAGACTAAAGAATGCATTTATCTTGGTTCGCCGAGATGTGAGTTCGGGTTCCGACTTTGGGATCCAATCAATAAGAAGATCGTGAGAAGCCGAGATGTGATCTTTCATGAGCATGAGAACATTCATGACATCTCGAAGCCCAAAGTCCGGGTTACTGTCAAACGAGAAGAACCCGTTCCTCCTGTCCGAGCTGAAGCAGGGGGAGAAAATCAAGAGAATGAAGAAATTGATGACCAGCAACAAGCTGAAGATGACCAAGACACTGAGGTCCGAGTTGATGATGAGATCCGGGATGAGAATGATGAACCGGGTTCTCAAGCTGAAGAACAGCCGAGATATCCAACTCGAGAAAGAAGACCCTCTACAAGATACCCATCCGATGAATACACCGTTGTTGCTGAAGACGGTGAGCCTCAGAGTTATGATGAGGCTGTGACTAGCTCAGAGAAAGAAGAATGGGAAAAGGCAATGCAAGACGAGATGAAGTCTCTGCACGAGAATCAGACTTATGAGCTGACTGAATTGCCAAAAGGAAGACGAGCTTTGAAGAATAAATGGGTCTACAAGATTAAGAATGAAGAGAACGGACAGAAACCGAGATACAAAGCCCGGATTGTAGTGAAAGGCTGCAATCAGAAGAAAGGAGTTGATTTTGAGATGATTTTTTCTCCTGTGGTGAAAATGACCTCGGTCCGAACTGTGTTAGCCATGGCGGCTTCAATGGACCTCGAGGAAGAACAAATGGACGTGAAGACGGTATTTCTTCACGGTGATTTAGAAGAAGAAATATATATGGAGCAACCTGAAGGATTCCAAGCTCCAGACCAAGAAGACTTGGTATGTCGTTTGAAAAAGAGTCTCTATGGCTTGAAGCAAGCACCTCGGCAGTGGTACAAGAAGTTTGAATCATTCATGACTGATCATAAGTTTGAAAAGACAGATGCCGACCACTGCGTATTTGTGAAGAGGTATGAGGCCGGAGATTTTCTGATTTTGTTGTTATATGTTGACGACATGCTTATTGTAGGGAAAGACAAATCGAGGATAGCCGCCCTGAAAAAGGCGTTGAGCTCGTCCTTCGCAATGAAGGACATCGGCCCTGCAAAGCAGATTCTTGGAATAAAGATTATCCGAGATAGATAGAAGAAGCTACTGCGGCTGAGTCAAGAGAAATATTTTGAGAAGATTTTGAAGAGATTCAGCATGGACAAAGCCAAAACAGTGAGCACCCCCCCTAGCCGGACACATAAAGCTGAACCAAAAGCAATGTCCGAGATCTGATGAAGACAAAGATGAGATGATGAAGGTCTCTTACCAATCCGCCGTCGGAAGCTTCATGTATGCAATGGTTTGCACTAGACCCGACTTGGCGTATACTGTTGGAATGGTAAGCCGGTATTTGTCAAACCCCGGCAAAGAGCACTGGGAAGCAGTGAAGTTGATCTTCAAGTACCTCCGAGGTACGACCGACTTATGTCTCCGATTTGGAGAAGGCAAAGCCGAGTTGCAAGGCTACTCGGATTCTGATTTAGGGGGAGACGCCGACTCGAGGAAGTCGACTACAGGATATTTGATGAGATTTGCCGGAGGAGCTGTCTCTTGGCAATCAAGACTTCATAAATGTGTTGCACTATCGACAACTGAGGCTGAGTACATTGCCGCTACTGAGGCAAGCAAAGAGATGCTGTGGATGAAGAAGTTCCTCATGGAACTCGGCCATGACCAAGACAAGTACGAGCTGGGTTGTGACAATCAAAGCGCAATCCATCTTGCGAAGAATTCGACCTATCACTCCCGCACTAAGCATATTGACGTGAGGTATCACTAGATCCGGGATGTGGTGGAAGGTGGAGAGCTCGAACTCGTCAAGGTGCACACTGACCAAAATTGGTCCGACATGATGACAAAGCCGGTTCCAGCAAGGAAATTTGAAGACTGCTGTGAAGGAGCCGGGTTGATGCTGAAGCCGACGCATTGAAGTCGGAGGGGGAGATTTGTTGGGCTTTCTCCTTCAATGCTAAGCCCAAGCCCATTTGAGGGGTTTCCTAAAAACCCTAACCCTAATTTCCACCTCCTCTATAAATACTCATTAGTTGTGGGTGGAGGCTAGGTCAGATTTGAGAGAACAAATTTGAGAGAAAAATTATTTGATTGTTTGAGTAAAGCTTTATGTTTTGCATTTGAGATATCTCTAGAGAGAGTTTGAGTGAAACATCTTTAGGGTAGTTTGATTATCACCATTTTTTGGAGAGGTTGAGTTAACCACCACATTGGTGTATTTGATTCGTTGTAACCATTATTTTCATAGTGGATTTTTGATCTGGACTAGGTCCCGTGGGTTTTTACTTCTTAATTTAAGAAGGTTTTCCCACGTTAAATCTGGTTGTGTTCTTCTTCTTCTCTCTCTCTCCTGTGTTTACGTTTTGATTTTTCCGCTGCGCTACCTGACCTGGTGAAGTTCAGGCTGAGGTATTGCCGAGATCCGAGATCAGGATCTTGTTGATTGACTTCTGCACAAAGGCCCCTGAGCCGAGCTTGAGGGAACCGAGAGTTTTCCCAACAAAAATACCATATATCAATCACTTTTAGAAAGAATTTTATGTACCTGATTAGACCATCATATCTTTTGAGCGAAGAACTTTGTCATGACCATTAGAATTTTCCTTTCTATGACCTGTTACAAAAATGGTAGCCTTCATGCGATTGGGGCGTAACGACTCATAGGAGTTCACCCTAATACAAATAGGCTAGAGAGAGGATCTAATATAACTTAGTCATTGTGTGTCTACTGGATCCAACCATCTTGGAGTTCAGTCAGACGCCAATGCCTACATTGTGTTGCCCAACTAGGTCTTGTACTAGTAGATGCCAAAAGCCCAACTCATCTTGATCAAAGTGGATTAATCATATTTATTAAAATTAAAATATTCATTAACCCTATCAATTTTAAAATACAAAATTTAGTGATTTATCGCAGAAAGTGAAGAAGAACCAAGATGTTGATCACGACCGGAGTAATTGGGCAAAGAAAGACACTCGAAAGAAAGTTAATCAACAGCTTAAGTTAATCTCTATTCGATTCGTAAGTGACCTAAGAAGAAGAATATGCATGGCTACCTTTTGTAGTTACTTTTTTTGGTAAATATCAATCAGTGTTTAAAGTTCCAATGTGCCTAATTAATTTGATTTCGGGTTTGTGTGTCTCCATCATTTTCAGGAATTGTAACTTTCAGGATTCGAATCTACTATCCTCTAAGCAGGTCAAATCCTAGGATCTAACTTAGTTGTCACTAGACCAAGAGCTTGGGTTACATGCATAGTATCACCGTACATCATATTATGAGTTGTCAATAAAGATACTTTAATACTGTAGCATACTTGGTAGGGTTTTAATGCTTAGTCTGGCGAGCAATAATTGTAATGTTGCTAGCAAGGGGAGATCGAGCAAATAAAGGCTTTATTTTCAGTGAATACGCAACATTTCTATTTCTTGATATCTATTTTACATATGCGAGTTGAGCTATTCTTTGAAATTGAGCTTATCATGGCCCCAAAAAACCCTTTTCTAGTACAAGTCTATCGTCTAAAAATAATGAGAATACATTGGAATATTAAAGAATAAATAAATGCAGACAAGATATGGTGGGATGAAATGAAGAATACAGTTTCAAAGTCGATCGTAAAGGTATTTAAAACTTCATTTTATTTTCTAAACTTTCAGTGTTATTAAAATCGGACGAGCCGATCAGTTGGTCCAAAAATCGATCCATCAACTGGTATCAATTTTCTCCCTTAAATTGGACTTTTAAAATGGGTGTTTAAAATATTCAAATTTTGGTAGCAATTAGGAATCAAACCCGGCTCATTGGAGTGATGGACGGTTAGGAATCAAACCCAGCTCATTAGAGTGATGGACACCACTGCTAACCACTAAGCTATCCTCATTCATTTTAATATATTTATTATATAAATAATAAGTTAATAGAATTATTTCTAAAATTGTAGCTAGTGGGGCTCGAACCTTTATCATGAAGATATATATATCAGGGTACTTACTAATAGATTACATTGGGTTGTTATTTAGATTGCATAATTTAAAATACTTATTATATAATTAAGTATAAAATATAAATTTATATACATATATTTGGGTCATGTGATTAAACCAATGGATTATTTGGTTGAACCATTAACCCTATAACTTAGTATCCTAATCAGGTCAATGATTGATTCAGTTCTGATAACACTGAGAAAAAGGATGATTTTTTATTAAAATGGATAAAGTATAACACTTTTTCATCTCTCAAAGGATGAAAGTGTAATTTTTTAAATAAAGAGGATGACAGTGTAATTTAAACATATATCAAAAGATATGAGGGTATAATTTATCATAATTTTTATTATGTCATTTATTAAATAAAAAATAAAAATATTTTTTAATACATTATCGTTATCTTTATTTTCGAAATATAAAAAATAGATTAAAAAAATAAAAGATGTAACCGTGTGGTAAGCAAATAAGAACATTCTTTGCTTGCTCGCGTATATTTTTAAATTTTTTCTTTATATACTTAAATTCTAGTTCTGAATCTTGTGATACGTTTTGGGTTCAAATATATATAAGCATCTGTGCGCACTAGCTGTATAAACTTATACCTTTATCTAAGATTTTGGGTATATTGACCGTACTGTTTCACTTTTAAATATAATATATTTGAATATTATTGAGTCGAAATTTTTTTTCAAACTATCAAACAATAATCGCTTAGGTAGTCAGTTACTATTGACTGAACACGTGTCCCGTTCCTAATGACTGGACACGTAGCTCATTCAACCCAAAGCTACTTTGGTGCAACCAAGTCTTCTAACCGCTGAGAAAGTGACACGTGTCTCGTCTATAATAATTGACTACCTCATCAACTATAGTGTCGTGACAATTTAAAATACTTTTTTGACTACGTGACATTCAAGCATATTATATTAAAGAAGAGAGCAATACAGTCAATCTCCCACACTTTGGTACTCTTGAATAACCACAGCGATCAGTGCAAGCTGTTCCCATGGGTCCTCAAAAATCGGTTTTTCATTTTTAATTTTCCTCTAGGGAGGGATACGTAGTTGCACTGGTTGGAGTTTTGGTAACTCAGTGCTATTAATCATTATTAACCAAAAGCATGCACTTCCTTGATGGGTCACATCCTAAATTCTGCAGCCCCTACTTGTCGTTTATAAAAGCATTTGTTCCTTCGACGGCTAAAACTTCTATGTCACTGAAATGAAAGTGTTGTCCTTCATATGACAAAACCTCAGTATTGTACCAGAAATTTGGAATTTTTACTATCTTGAAGCCAAATCACCTCAATCTTTAGATAGAGAAAGCGAGGTGGGGTTTAAAAAAAGAAGAAGGAATATACGCTCTAATGTTAAAACTTTACGACTTAGGATATTTTGACTATTATTTTTTTTTACTATCATTCTACTACCACTTTAATCACCATTGGATTAGAAGAAAAATTGAATGAAGAGAGAGAAAAGAAAAATAACTTTTGATCCAATGATAATTAAAGTGGTAGTGAAGTAGTAGTAAAAAAAATTGGTAGTCAAAATATCCTACCTCAAACTTTACATGTTTATATTACGTTAAAATTTTGTGTCTATATTTATTCCCATAAATATTTATTAGACCCCATCTATTTAATATTTATAAAAAAGAGATAGATACATAATGTTCATTGATTAAATAAAATTTTAATATGTCAAAATTAACATGTTGACTTAAGAGAGGTTAAGGGGGTGTGCATGACAACCTTTTCGGAATGAATTTTTTTTTTGAATTTTTGTTCCCGGGAATAAAAATAGATGAGAAACTTGTTTGGTAAAATCGGTTTATTTTTTGTTCCCCGGATGAACCGGTTTAATTTTTGTGCCGAGAAACAAAAAAAAAGATTTTTTTTTTTTTTTTGCTTTTCTCATTCTGGACAAAAAAATAGAATCAGTTTTCCCTCGCTTTCTCGTTTCTTCATACCCCTTCACACACCAACACCAAACCATCACCGGCCTTCAACATATCAGCAGACCACAACCATCCTTCGTCGCGGAACAAAAATGAGAATGAAATAGGACGAATGCAACAAAAATGTTTCGTTCTTATCTCCTTGGTTCTCAATTCTTTTGACGGTGCCTTTTGAAAAAGTGAAAATTTTGTTATTTTCTTCTGTAATTATTCTAGTTGAATGCATCAAAAAGATTGAAATCGCTTTCCGGTCAGTTTTAAAATGTTGTCTACTGCATGAGAAAGATTGAAATCCCTTGTGTAATTCTTTTGTCTACTGTTCGTTGTGTAGCATCCCAATATTTTCATTACTTGAATATGTACCACATGCTTGACATCCCGTATTGTTCATTTTGGAGGTAATAATATGAATTGTTCATTTGTATCTTTAATATTAAGGTAATAATATGGTATTAAAAATGAAATGGTTTTTATCACAAAAAAAAAAATGAAATGGTCAAGGAAATAAGAAATAAAAAACAATGAATTGAGAAGAGGATGAAAAATAATGGTTAAAATTATATCTTAGCATTTGTTGTAAAAAAAATTACACAATAAAATATTATAATTTTTTAGATACTTTTTCTAAATATGAAATGTTGTCATTTCAATTAAAATCTATTGTAATTTGTTATTTTATACAAGTGATGAATTTTGTAAACAAAAAGTAAAGAAATAGATTTATAAGTAATTTTGACTCTCAGAATAAAGAATAAAACGTGTTATCAAACGCAATTCTTATTTTCGGAATAATGTTATTAAACATGTTTTTTTTCTCAAAAACTGTTCCAAAGCACAAAAATAGAAAAGAATTATTTCTTTTCAAAAATAATGACAGAAAAAAAAATGGTTGTCATATACATCCTAAAAGATGGAAAATTCATTCAATCTTTTTTGTGTTAAAAGTTGAAATTGCTCACTCAAGTGGTCCAAAATTCCTTCACCCACTCTGCTAATAAGCCGAAAGCAAAGACTCAGAGTGCCACAAATGCTGCATTTAATCAGTGCTGAGCCTGAGTTCTTTCTGATAGTTTCCTCCGCATGACATTGATAGTACAAGAAATAAGGTGCTTATGAGAACTTAGAAGTCGTGAATCACCGGATAAGTAGATAAGATCAAGTCAATTTTCAACGTGGCATTAATGCGTTACCTTCATTGATATACCGTATTGCTTGCTTATTCCAAAGGATATATATCTTTGTCACCTTTTTTTAGTTTTGGCCTTATTTCACTTTTTCCCATTTTTGTTTAAACATTTCACCCCAGTTAGTGATATTGTTAATAATGCTCCTCTTTTCCCTCATCTTAATTTCTTGCGTGTTGCTTATAGTTTGCAGAATACCTTACAACTTCGCCTAAAAAACAATACCATATAAAACAGATTTGGCAACCATATATAGTGGGGTGGGGGGCACCATGGCCTGTTGTTGACGTGCTTATATTAAATTTCGTCTTGAACTTTTCCATCTACACTTGACTTTCATCCACATGTTTGAATGCTGACGACAAATTAAGATAAGCAGATAACCAACACCCTCATAATTATCACCATCACCATCATTCAAACAAAATTTGCGTAGTGGGGTCAAGCTGAAATTTTTATAGAAACAAAATTTGAAATCAGTAGTACTAGCTCTACGCGGTAGCAAAGAAAAATATTTCCATTTAATAATTTATGTTCAAAGGATGTTGTCCACATGGGATTATCACTCAAACTCAGGTATCAAATTCGGCACATGTATAAGGAGCTCAGCTATTTATTCACCCCAAAAGCTAACGAATCATTGATTCTAAGTAATAGAAAATTTATTTGATCATGAGTTTGAACATTGAAAATAAAGAAAATAGTCTTGAAATTCCAATATAAGTCTGATAGAATTCAGATTGAATTTATCGAATAATCAATGAATCGTCAACCCTGGCAACCCAAGAATTTTTATAAAGGCACACAAAATTATATATAAGTTAAAAGATTTACTTACCAAAACTAAAATCGAGGGAGAGAGGGTGAAGACCGGCATAGAAATAAAAAAAAAATTTATTCAACCAAAGGAAAAAAAAAAACCCCTCAGCTACCGTAAATAGAGGGGAGATATTTTGATAGTACTAGCATGTGGTTGTGTTGCTACATCTTGGGTGTTATCTATCATATCAACTCTATCTACCCAACCCCACTCACCAATACCAAATAGCAGCACACCATGACTAGAACCATACCTCCCATGATGTATATTACCCTGAACCTTGTGAAAAATCTTCATGCCGAATCCCCACAGTAGTAAATAGATTCCTCATTTATGATTTCCAGTTACCTAAATTCTCCATTTGGCACTTGGATGACGCCACAGCTCTCTCTATGGTCCCTATGCTACCTCCCCATACCTTACTCTCTGCCTCTGCCTATAGTCTCTTTACTTTCTACTTACCTTCCTTTGGGTTCACTTAATGGGTCCCAACTTCTTCTTTTATCGTAAAAGAAATTTTGTACAACAATGAATTACAACTATACAGTATAGATCGTTATAATATTAAATTTTTTTTTTTTTTATCATATCAGTTGATAGTTTTTTGAAGAGACAAAAAAAAAATTAATTATAATTATATACTACTCATAATATATAATTATAATTATTTGCTCACGTCATGCAGTGAAAGGAGAGGCAAATTTCCCTCACTTAATACCATTATTACTCCTTTGGTTTGAAAGTTTGGTATGAAAATCAGGGATTTCGTTTCTTTCCTCTTCCTTTTACAGTTTACACACCTAATATTTCTGCTCTTTCTCTCTCCAGGCACGGTTTGATGGGGTACATAGTGGGTTTTAATTGGGTCAATTCATGGATGTCACATCCACATCTCTTTATCCTCGGCGATTTCTCGTTTGGTTGACATCCTATTGCAATCACACACGTCCACACATTCTATTAATTACCTAAGACATTGCTTTTCACAACAGATAAAGAATAAAATATTCTAAATATTAGTGTTGGATTATGATATAGACCTATGCAAGGCTCGTATGACTAAAAAGCCTATCAAAAGGCAAACCCATAACAGTTATGCAAGAATGTAATTGGGCTTTTGGATTACAAGGTTTAGAACTCTAATATTCTGACATAAATTTTATAAATAGGAGATAAAATTTATAAGAATGACTTAATCTATCTTTGACTATTATATTGTCATTGTGCACATACACCACCCTATTAACTAACGCTGTTATAATTGTATTTAGTGATCTGCTACCTCAAGTTATCTAATTCTTAGTGATCTGCTACCTCAAGTTATCTAATTCATAGATACTAAGAGAGAGTGTTTGATACTAAGAGAAAGTGTTAACATATATCTGTCACATATTCAATTCCTAAAAGTCACAATTCATAATAAGGGAGGAAATTGCTCAAACCCAAAATCAAGTTAATCTGAACTAATAGGACTTTCAAATATGATTGATAACTAAAAAAAAAAATATCCTAAACATTTTCTGAACATTTATTGTAATGAACTTTTACAAAAGTATAACGCTCTGCTAAGCTCAGCAAGTTTGGTTGACAATATCATTAACCCGTTTGCTACATTAATTCATAGTAAGTATTTGAATTCAGGATTACCAACATGCAATGTTTGGATTCTGAAAATGGCCATAAACGACTTGGGACTAGAGAGTGATCTGAACTCTGAAGTGGCACTAATTATAATAAGTTTTCCAAAATTGGAAGGTGGCAAACCTAGCTAGTTGACTACTATATGCAACAAAAGTGTTGAATTTATTTGGGGAAAGTTTTAGATCGATTGATCAAGTATAAGTTGGAAAAGGTAACCTTTTATAGATAGTATTAATTATGTTTAACGATATGCTTAATTACAACGCTTTAGAATATGAAGGCCCACAAACAAGGAGAAATTAAATTAATGTTTAATACCTTATGTTTAAAGTCCGGGGGAAGCTAGGAAAAAAGTCATATGTTTGGTGAAAGGAATATTATGTATATACAAGGGGTAATTTAAATAAAAAGCAAACTTGAATCCAATGATTGAAGAGTCTTCATATTGTTAGATGGTCAAGCTAACTAGGAAACATTTTAAAGAGAAATGGTTTCGATATTTCAAATAATTAATCTTACACTTATATTATGTAAAAAAAAATAAATTAGCTTCGTATAATTAGACATTATGTACATAATATAGGGGTAAATGGATTTGCATAGTTCTCAGCTTTGTTGCACCGACACCGACATGACATACGATACGACACGACACTCCGACAGGTTAATTTTAAAAAATGTTAAATTTCGACACGTTAGAACATGTTTTGATATTATATAATATTTTTAATTTATATAGTGTATATTATATTTAGTATTAATTTAACAAAAAAATAAAACTAAACTTATAATACCCATTAATTTTGCAAAGAAATATAAATATCTCAAATGTCTATATTAAACACAATAAAATTACAATCGTAATCTAACAAATCTAATAGTTGAAACTCAAAATGCAACGCAACGTAACCTTTGAACTTTTTTTGAGTCTTTGCAATGAGTATTGGAGTGTCAGGAAGTGTCAGAGTGTCTGTGAGTGCCGGGAAGTGTCGGACACGACGTCATAATTTTTGAAGTGTCGATGCTTCATAGGTTCTCAGCTTAGTCATATTAGCAAAACATGTTGGTCACTCACGATAGCAAAAACCAAAGAGAATTAAGCTAACACTCGAGTATTTATTTTTCAAAGAAGTGGAATCAATTTATTAATGAAATGAAGTAACATGATTAAACCTCACATGACTCAGATTAGGACGAGATGCCCAAAGTTTTAACACAAAATGAACGATCTTATTGAAGTCTAACAACTTATACGTACTTATTTAATTTAATAGTATTGTTGCATTTATATATATATATATATATATATATATATATATTCCTTTGCCTTCCTTAATTATATATAATATGCAAAAGCCAAATTAACATGCATTGGGAAAATGTCCCTTCTGCCATTCGCGCCTCAGTTGATAAATTGACAAGTCGGGTAGAAAGGGAACATCAAGATCCAATAAAAATAAACAAACTAATTGCATTTGCATGCATCTCCAAAATTTGAGACAAGAAAGATCCTCTATAATCTCGAACATGAACCTATAATAATATTCTTAGAACAATAACGATTCCTTTCATGTTAATGCATGACAAGATTAAATCATTAATTAGCAAAAACTATTAATTAACCAAGTGGATACATAGTTATATATCTTACACCTGAAGCAGGCCCAAAAATAAAAAAAAAAATTGAGAATCCAATCTAGGGGGTGGCATATCTAGTAGTAGTATGGTTGGTGACGTACCATGTGAGGGTGAGGATTGGAAGAATAAGGAGGTTGATGATGGTGGTAGAAATGATGGGTATCTGTACCCTGGATTGATGGCATATTGTTACTATTGTAGGAGCATTCGTGTGTGAAGGGTCCAGAATCATCATGTTCAGTTTGGCATTCCATGTTGACCCCAAACAACCTAAGTACCCTTGAACTTGAACTCGAACTAGAACTCGAACTGTTTCCCACCGGTCTCGTCCTTTGGTTCTGTCCTTCGGACCCACTCCCTGTAACATTATTTACAACACGTGCTTATGTCAATGTTCTTTGATTTTAAAAAGAAAATAAAAATAAAAAAATTCATTCACTATTGTGATGAGGATGAAGTGAGGGAAACAAATTAAACGCCACCGCCTAGTTTTCTGAACCTGCAAGCTTTTGTTAAAAAGGTTAAAAAAAAATTTATACAAAAAACAAAATCACACGTTCATTCAACGAAAATGGGCGCGTATGTTTCACGGGGTGTTTGAGCAATCTAAACAGATCAACACAAAGGATTCTCCTCCTTACTAATCCCAACATAAAATCACATTTCTCCCAATTAATTGGAGGGTAACTGTGACGCACTTTCACGAGAATATAACAATTTCATCTACTTGTTTTTATTGAATTTTTTTTTTGGGAAAAGTGTGTATAATTTTGAAGGATGTAAAGTTGTGTCATTTTAAGAGAGAGAAAGAGATAGATAAAGGAGGAGAGAGAGTTGACAAAAAAAATAAAGTTGTGGGTCCCATCTTTTTGTGAGAGTGAAAGGATATAAGTTGTGTAATTTAAAAGTATAGACACTTTTCCCTTTTTTTTTTTACTTCTTTGTATTTTACATTTAAAAATAAATAAATAGAGAGAGCATATTCGAAGGAAGGAAAAAGTAAAAAAAAAATACAATAAAAAAGGAATTCATCACTATTTTCTTATAGGACTTGCACCATTAATTATGTTATTAAAAGAAAAACAAAACATCGACATTCAACAACAAAAGGTGAAAACATCAATAAGTTGGAGCCCGGAAATGGAGAAAATTGTCTTGTGAAAGTTGTTTTTACAATAGACTTATGTACATATAAAAATAAAAATAAAATTGAAAAAATGGAGTAAAACATAGAAATGAGTTGATTCATTAGAATGTGAATGTGAATGTAAATGGAATGAGATTATATTAAAGAGATAGGTAGCGAGACCTGCATGAAGAGAGTCATGTTGGTATGGCAAGGACAGGTGCGTAGGATAAGGATGCGCAGAATAGAACCCTCTGGTCCACACCACGCCCACACCACCAACATTAGCCCCACTTTTATTACTATTGCTATTCCCATCACCGGTCTTGCCGTGTCCAACCGACCTACTAACGTGCGCCGGTGAGGTATTGCTTTGCCTTCGGCGCCTCCAGTTAATGAAGAGGCGGTGAGCATCGACGCGGTGGCGCTCGAACAAAACGACGTCGCCGGCGTCGAGGCGCTTATCCTTAACGTAACGGCTCCAACCCTTGGTCAACACGTAGCTCTGGCTACTGTTCCAATACGAGTAACGGAATCGCCAGCACTTCCCTGACTCGTCCTCGAAACTCAGTAGCAGCCCCTTGCACTCGCCCGAGTCGCCGCCGCCGCCACTCGCGCCCAAGGGGAAGTACTTCTCCGCGTGCTGCTTTGGGATTACGAGGCGGTTGAGCTTGCCCACGTCACTCGGCGTTAATGGCTTCTCGAACATGGGTTCCTTCTCGTCTTCTGCTCCTTCCGTTGCGGCGGAGGAGTCGGCGGGGGTGGCGGCTTGGTCGTAGTTGTTGTTGTTTTCATCGTCTTCTTCTTGTTCTTTGTCGTCGTTTTGATTGTTGAGGTTGAAACGGGGAGTGATGTTGGGGTGGTGTTGGGGGGGCCAAGAATGGTGAATGGAGGGGTTGTGGATTGGTTCCATTAAGATGGGTTGTTGTTGTTGTTGTTGAGTCCACCACGGTGTCGTTTCAGGAAGGTCCAAGGAGTAGTGGTTTATGGACATTTTCAACGTTTATTTTTTTTTTTTTCCTCTCTCTCTCTCTCTTTCTCTGTCTTTTACGGTGACTTGGGGAGAAAAGATAGAGAGAAAAAAAAAATTGAGGATTTTGTGAGGCAGAGAGAGTATGGTGGTGGGGAATGGAGAGAAAGTGAAAGAGGAGAAGGCTTTTGAAAGAGGCGTGATGATTATGGTTTGATGGGGAGACTGTTGGAACTATTTGATGGAGTTAGCATAGACATGACAAAGAAAGAGAGAGAGAGAGAGAGAGAGAGTACATAGTCATCGTAAGAATGAGAGTGATAGCAAGAAAATAATAGAAAAAGTGAGAACACTGTATACTGGTCTCAAATAAATAATTAGAATCTATATAAAAAAATTACTAATATAATGAATGTGCTTTTATAAATTAAGTATAAACTACTTCAAAATTTAAAAAATAAATATAATGATAAAGATATTTTAAAAATAAATAATTATAATTAAATTATTTAAAATATATCTCAATTTTTGAATTTTAAGTCACATTAAATTTGTTTTTTTTTTTCTTTATAGTAAAATTGTTGTTTTCTTTTTATATTGCCTAATTAATCACAAGCATATCTTCTGTTTTTTTTTTTTTTGGACTTGAATTTTATGATAATTTGTTATATTTCGAAATGCTACTTTTTTTAACATGTGAGTTATGCTTAATGGACCATAATTTTGTTCAACTCCTAATTTATTGAATCAATACATTAATTGGTAGAGCCATAACCAATGGACCAATTATAAATACATCAAGAATTTTGCTGCCTTTTTCATCTTGTCTGACTCGATTCAATTAGTCAATTAATCGGTGAATAAATTTAAAAACAAATAGAGAGTAAATGTAAGTAACTCCAGTTGACCTATTTTTAATATATACAATTATATCGTATTTTATTAAAATATTTAATCGCTATAAATGTTTTTTTTATTTTTTATATTTCAATGAAATTTAAAAAATATCTATATATACAATACTTGTATGAAAGGAAAAGTAAATCTTTATAAAAAAAGAAAAGAAGGAAAAGTAAATATACCGAAGAAATATTAATAATTCTTCAGTTACATTTGTATTAGTACTCGTGCTTCTTTTCTATCATAAATTACAATTAGTCAAATAATAATGATAGTTGGATGAGTTCACGAAAAGGTGTACACTTGTATATGTTCTACAACAAGAGACATACTGAGATTATAAAAATGAAATTATTACTGAATTGGACCGAACATGTATATTTATGAATATTGAGAAAGAAAGAGATTCTACAGGTGAATAATTTCGTTAAATTAGGGACATCCCATGTTACTAAATTAGCAAACAAATCAATTGATGGGGCCCTTTCCCCAATCCCTCCTCACCCCAAATAATCATCATAATCTGCTCCCTCACTCTCCCCTCTGCTTCATCCTCTATCCCATCCACAGCCGGCTTAGTAAAAACCTATAAATTCCAATTAATTTGCCGAAAACATGTTTGCGAAATAGCCATTAAGTACGTGAATGGACTGATAAAGGAAAATATTTTCCGTATTTATGTAGTACCGAACATTGGGTATTTCTTTTATCAAATATATATATATATATATATATATATATATATATATATATATATATATATATATAATTAACTTTTTCCATTTCACTTACTATTTTATGCCTATTGACAGTTATGTATTATCTTTTCTTGTTTTTAGTAAAGGAGTACATATTCATATAATACCAAAGATATGCTCCTGATTAAGGGGTTATTTCAACTTAATATGTGAGTATATGCTCATTGAAAATGCAGTTATGTTAAATATTGATAGGAAGAATTTTGTTGCCTATTTGATTTTACCCGACTCAAATCAAACTAATCAAATAATTAATAAACTGATGGATTATTAAAAAATATGTTTAAGAAATAATTTCAAAAACATGTTGTTATAAAGTTTAAAAAAGTGATTTTTTAAATTTTTTTATTACAATAAAATTTTTAAAATACCTTATAATTTTTTAGATATTGCAAGTTATCTCCTGCCTAACAAGAGAAATATTAAATCATTTTTAATACATAAATCCTTTTTTCATTTTGCCTTAATTTCATCACACAACCATTGACTTAATATGTTTATTTATTTATTTATTTTGGTTAAGATAAAGTTTTTTGTGTGGAGAATTTGGTTAAGATAAAGTTAAATACCGTATATATGTAACAGGTAAAAAGGTACAAACCGACTATTTTTATTTTAGTTTCCAATCACTTTTTTATTATTTTTTTATGGTTCAGATGCAGGAGTGTTCATTGATGATTCTGTGATAAAATTAACACAGCCAAGGTAGTGGTCCATGTCCTCCTTTGTTTTGTTTCAGCATGATGGACTTATGTAAGCATAGGTTTTATTAGTTCACGTATCTCCGATTTATCTTCAGGATGAAAGAATAGTATTTATGTCACGTGCATGACTTCATTATTTCTGTTTGGCCATTCCTAGTTTTCAACGAGAGTTAATTATCAAATTGAATTTTTAGGGGAAAAAAAGAGAGGGGACAAAAACGAAAAGTGAAGGACGATGGAGTAAAATATCCACAGATGCCTTACCTTCCCAATAAAACGTAGATGGGATAAGATTTGTCCAATTAGAGAAGACACAAAAACCTTTATGTGCATCGTGTTTGAATCCCCTCCTCACACTTGCATCTCTTACACATACACACTTTCTTTTGTTTACCCCATCATCCTTTTATTTATATATAGTTGTATTCCACCCTATTAATTGGCTTCTTTAGTTAGATTGCGTCTTTTCCACGACTTAAAGACAAAACTCACCTCAATTTCCAGGTAGATTCAGACACCCTTTTCTGCTCTTTAAAAGGTTGAACTGTTTGTTTTAGTTTAACTACATGCTAGAGTCACATCCATAATTATAGAGGTTGTTTGGCCTTTTTGTAATTTTCATTTATTATTCTATAATAATACAAACAACTAACCTTGTGGATCATCTTACTCCTGGTCCATACTTATATATTCCCCATCATGTGATGACTCTTTTGATCGGACGGTCCTTATACAATACAAAAACCACAAAACATATGGAGTGCAATTAATTTCTCATGAAAAATAAAAATAAAAACTTGAAAAGTACATATTCAGCAAGTTATGTAGAATAAATCTTTAGTGCATCACATGTACCAAAGACTTAGTGTATTGTCTATTTATTTTATTACACGTGAACAAAAGACATCACATTATATACTTTTTTTCAGATGATATGATATTTTTTATTCACGTGTCACAAAATAAATGAGCAGATACACTGAATTTAGTGACTCTAATACACTAAAGATTTATTCTATTATGAGAGATATATAGGAGTTAAGTGGGGCAATGGTCCCCTCAAATTCATCAAACATTTGTCTTAGACTACATTGATACTTAAAATAAGGATAATATAGCATAAATTCTCCTCCCTTAATCTTTATTATTTCTCGTGTATGAAAAAAATTTGGAGAGTTTTTTAAATCTGGATAGATATCAATCCACTATTATATTGTCCTGTTTAAGGTGAATTTTGCTTTTCTCGCATCACTCACAAAATTTCCTTACTCCTTTGCATTTAAATGCCGAAACCTGAAAGTTTGTATTACTTGGACAAATATGTTGCTTGGCCAAGTGCAGGAATCCTTGAATATGAAGAAAGACACAGGGTGGGTTTGGTTAGGAATCTGCCATGCTATTGTTTATGATATGTTAAGGAAAGTAGGGTAGGCACTGCCTAAGGGAAAAGGCAAACAGAGGCCGGTAACTAAGTAATATCCACATAATGAAAACATACAGTGTGACAGAACCACAAATTTAATATTTTCCAATTCTGGGTATTCCTCATTCCCTAAGCAAAATCACACACCAACTAGGTTTTGCAAGATCTTATCTTAGCCTGTGAGAAAATTGAGACGATGACTAAAGTCCATGTCTTTCTTTTAGCAATAAATTGCATGGGAACATATACATTCATTAACTTGGTCTAGTTATCATATACATATATATATAAGGCAGGGATTTCTCTGTCTTAGTTTATTCGTTTCGATGAAACAAGGCCAGCGAGCATGGTTTTGTCATAAAGATGCTATGATTGGTTTAACTAAATATTGTCTTTTGTAAGAGATCAGAAAGACTGTTCCAGATTGTAGCTTGTAATGGTTCATTGTAGCAGTGATATATTCCAAAAACAACTTGTTTAACAAAAGGCCAAGAACGGTGTATGCAATCTATAATCTTGATACGCATCCTGGACCTGAGTTTATCGGACACCGAGACTAATAAACAACAACAGCCACTCAATTAATATATATATATACTTAAAAACCAATCTAGTGCTTGAACTACAATAAAATATTATTACACCAGTTAACAACTTCATTAAATTTCAGTTTATTTTTGACCGGTCTTAATTAACACACCATGCATGAATATGCTATTAGAATCTCGTATTAATTGATCAAATTTTGGACTAGGGACTCTGTAGCATAAAAAGAATATACACATGCATATGCTATTAGAATGTCAAAATTAACTGAACCAATTCTGGAATAGGGACTCTTCAGAATAAATAACAGGAGTTTTTTTTTTTCGAAGTTGGAATTTAGTCACAGTTAAAAATTTTTGTCCCTCCTCAAAGATATATTTAATGAAAATTAAACACAGATTCTTTCCCCACTTACTCAGTTTGTATTGCTAACTGAGTAACATTTATTGTGTTAATATATGCAGAGTTTTAAATTGCAGTTTGATGCAGCTAATTCCGGATGATGCTATCTGCAATTATGTTAGAGACTATCTCAATTAGAAATTATTAATAGTAATCATTGTAAATATAGTAACATGTTTGCACGTGGTCTTTTGAAGTTAAAAAGCGTATATGCAGCAATTTATTTATGTATGTGACCCTAAATCTCCAACAAAAGCAGTAAAGAAGGTTGAAAGGTTTAGTCCCAAACCAACCAAATAAGAAATCAGAAAGTTCTTGCCAAATTTCAATCAAGTCTTCTGTTTTTGTTTCTTCAGGATAATTAATTAGTGGGGACCATAGTCCTTTAGTTTATACATGAGGCATACTTGTCTTTGTATATGGACCATTAACTTTGATAATAGTGCACAAATGCGAAGTGGCCGATATGTTAGACTTTCATTACATTGGTAGGGACTCAAGTGGTACTAAACTTTCTATTGTCTTTGGACATTAATGATCAATCTTATCAGCATGATTAGTTTCAGGAGGGTCGTGTTTAACTAGCCAGCTAGATAGGTAGAATTTGATCTTTTGGGAGACTTGGAGGAAAGTGGGACGAACATGACTAATGGAGCATTAAATCAAATATAGTCCAAGTATTTGTACATTGACCATTACCCATAAGTGAAAGCAAAATAGAAAACGTATATAAAGTTAGATTGTATTATAGCACGCCAAATGGCAGGGCAATGAACATAGATAGACTTAGGAAAGAGATGATCTAGGGGTTGATAATTATCCATAATTAAGAAGTTTGAACCAAGGAATATTATAGGCTAATGTTAGAACGCGTTTCATCATGTAAGATATAGTCGATCTATTTGTGATAATGAGTGGTTCAGATTCCTGTTAATCCGTAGTCATGAAATGGATGTTTCGATTAGGACTTAGACCCATGATTTGGTTTGTGGAAAAGAATACTAATCATGGATTAACATAAATTCAAACATAGGCATGCAAGTGTAATATTCACTTCTTGCAATGCACCATATTATATTCGATTTGTCGGCATAATCCAGGGCCCCACACAACCTTCTTTCTTTCTTTTCTAATAATTCATGGTGCGGCACGTGGATACACAAAAGGGACAAGGCTAGCATTTCAAAAACTATTCATGTTTATCAAAATCATATTTTTTTATTGAGATTAATATTTCTCATTATATACGAAATAATTTTACCTCTTACACACATAAAAATATGTGGAGCCCACATGTGAAGAAAAGAGAGAGAAAAAGAAAAATGAGCCGTATACACTTTTATGTATACATAGGAAATAAAAATTATTTCTTACAACAAAAAACATAAATCCTTTTTTATTATGCTATTTTTTAACACACTTGTAATCCACTTGATTTTTTTATATATATATATGATAAGGATCCGTTTACAATTTTTTTTTTTTACAAATTACACTAAGTATGACCGATCATATACTTTTAATTGAAGTATGACCGGTTATACTTAGTGTGAGAGTTTGTGCAAAAAGTTTATAAATATAACATTCCTTATATATATATATATATATATATATATATATATATATATATATATATATATATGAGGAATGATCCGTTTATAAATTTTTTTTTACAAATTACACTAAATATGACCGGTCATACACTCTTGATTGAAGTATGATAAGTCATACTTAGTGTAGTTTGTTAACAAAAAGTTTATAAATATAACTTCTCGCTATATATATACGGAAAAAATATTTCTACAGCCACTTTAGATAAGGTTATCTATAGCTACACCAAAAACTACGTCGTTTTGATTAATGAAGGGTATTTCGGTAATTTTAGGTGAGTTAATGAAGGGTGTTTCAGTAAAAGGCATATGATAAAAAAATAAACAAAATTATGCAAATACCCTTCATTAATTCACCTAAAATTATAGAAACACCCTTCATAATCAAAATGACACAGTTTTCGGGATAGCTGTAGATAACCTTATCTAAATCGGCTGTATAAATATTTTTTCTATATATATATAATTATTTCTACAGTTGTTTTACATCAGCAATGACAGGTGTATGATTATGATTCCCTACATTTAATGTTTTCATCTCTTGTATGGTTATTATTTCTCATATTTAATGCTTTCACGTGTATATATATAGCAAAGTATTTGACTGTTGCACGTACAGTAGATGCATGTAAATCCCATATATATATATAATGTAAATCCCATATATATATATATATATATATATATATATACATATATATACATATATATAGGGATAAACATTTTTATAGCCGTTTTAGATAAAGTTATCTACAGTTACCCCAAAAATTACGTCGTTTTGATTAATGAAGGGTGTTTCTATAATTTTAGGTGAATTAATGAAGGGTGTTTCGATAAAATGAATATGATAAAAAATAAACAAAATTACGAAAACACCTTTCATTAATTATCTAAAATTACATAAACACCCTTCATTAATCAAAACGATGTAATTTTTGGGTTAGCAGTAGATAACCTTATCTAAAGTGGCTGTAGAAATGTTTACCCCTATATATATTGTATTTGTATTATATAAATTTCAATTATTTTTTAAATACAGTAGATGTCATTTATAAATCAAACAACTCAAGTTCAAATTTTTAGAATTGAGAAACTAATATTAATAAAGTCTTCTTTAATATGAATCCAATGCTACTCGAATCAGATTGGCTAACAGAGAGAGAGAGAGAGAGAATAAATACTCTCTTATTTGGTATCAGTCGACGACAAAAAAATGCTTTTTTTTCTTTTATTTGATTTCAACAAAAAAATGAAAAATGTATGTAAAAGACATAAAATTATTTTATTACATTCTATCTAATAAAATTGATTTACATAAGAAAATATATTAAATCGGAAAAATTGAAAGAAAAAATAAAAAATTGGATATGACTCATACTTAATGTTTAGATGATCACTCTTGTTGGCGAGATATAGAGAAAACAACAGAGATGAGAAGAATACAATGAATGTTATTGGATATAGTTTATATTAGATAAATCATGGTAAATTTTATGTTTCCGTTTTTTCTTATTCTCTATTTTACTTTACAATTGTTTGTGTGTATCTCAGTCCCAGTGTGGCTGATCATCCTCTCGGACCAGCTACTGATCATCGCCTTGGTAAGCTATTGCCTCACCAACTAGCTAATCAGACGCGAGCCCCTCCTCGGGCGGATTCCTCCTTTTGCTCCTCAGCCTATGGGGTATTAGCAGCCGTTTCCAGCTGTTGTTCCCCTCCCAAGGGCAGGTTCTTACGCGTTACTCACTCGTCCGCCACTGGAAACACCACTTCCCGTCCGACTTGCATGTGTAAAGCATGCCTCATAACAATTTCTGCATTTCCCTTCCCCAATCCTCCCTCATAAGTAATACAAAAATCAAACGGCACCAACCTAAAAGGTTAGGCTACTCTTGAATCCAAACAACCGAATATCTGGCATGATGGAGTCACAAGTCTAAATATCTACCGCAACTATAGGCTAACAAAACAGCCTATACCTAGCTACACCAAGAAACCAATTTATATAAGGAGTTTATACTCTTATGCAATAGAGAAAAAAACAAAAAACTTCTCCAGCACACTTAGGCAAAGTGAGACCCACCAAAGAGACAAAATGAAAAAAAAAAAAAAAAGTGGCAGCACTAAAATCAAAGAGTCAGCGAGAAATTATTGTCTTCTAAATATATAACTATTGAATAAAAACAAGTAATCGACTAACAATTCTCACAAGCTATATAGAACCGATACGACATGCGACATGTGACACGGCATGACACGACATTCTGACATGTCAATTCTAAAAAATTATGGATTTCGACATGTTGTGACAAGTTTTAATATTAAATAATATTTTTAATTTATATAGTATATATTTTATTTAATATTTAATAATTTAACAAAAAAATGAAACTAAATTAATAATACCCATCAACACGTTATAAAGATGGAAGTTTAATAAAAAAATAAGAACTGAGATGAGAGAAATATAATATCAAATAGAGAGATCAAATCATATGAGAGAGAGATCAAAGAGAAGGAGATACAATAAGAGCGTGATAGGAATTGACAACAATGATGCTGAGATGATCTCTTATCTACTTAAAGGGAAAAAAGACAAAAAAATAAGTTTGATATGATCAGGTGAAAGCTTTATTAATATATTTTAATTTTTTTTTAAAATTTTTTTTATAAAAAATTAAAAAAAAATTACGAAAATGCCATTTGACCGTGTCGGACACGGTCAAATTCGCGTGTCGGAATGGTCAACGTGTCGGAAAAAGTTGACCGCGTGTCCGACACCGTGTCGGAGCGTGTCGTCGTGTCGGAGCGTGTCGCCGTGTCGAAGCGTGTCAGACACGACTTTCCTATTTTTACAAGTGTTCGTGCTTCCTTGCTCACAAGTCATGAATATATATATATATATATATATATATATATATATATATATATATATATATAGGATTTTATAAGAGTTATGTTATAGGAAAGATGATTGTGTCATGTTATAGAGATTTGTTTTGCGTGCTGTAATTTTTTTTTCAAAACATGTGGGTCCCACAAAATGTTGTGTGTGTAAAAAAAAATTTGTGATCATGTTAAATGATAGATGTAAATCCCATATATATATATATATATATATATATATATATATATATATATATATATATATATAACACTCTATAATATATACTAGTGTATCCTACAGAGACAATGATTAAACAAATTGTGATACAACAACAAAATATAAATATTATATTAATTTCAAACACAACAACAAAATCTTCTTTGAGTCATGAGAAACCATGTTATTGTTGCTTCAAAAAATAAAGAAATAAAAGTAAAGTAAACCCTCCAAACATAAGGTTAGAAAAAAAAAAAAAAAACTGTGGGAGCCAAAACAACAAATATAGAATAGAAGAGGCCATGTGCTCTAAATAAATAAACGGTTTTGGTGAATTAAAATTTTCTCACCCATCAAGGAGAGGGCATGCGGGGTGGTGGGGCTACATAAAAGGGGCCCACAAAATCAATGAATAGTGTTTAATTGGGATGTGGGCCCACCGGATCAGAAGCCCGAACCGGTACTATTTTTATCCTTCTCTTTTTTTCCCTTCTCATTTGTCAACCATCTTTATTCTTTTACCGTTCTGTCTGGTAGCATGCCTGTTTTTCTCAATTTCTCATCTCATTTTGCAGATGTGTGTACAAAGTGCAACAAAAGAGTTGCAGAGAACGGTGATTGAATCGGGTAAACGGCACGTGGCATGCATGTGATAGCTGAGGCTTTGTAGTGTAGGATAGTATAGGGGCGAATCTAGACCCTAGACGTGGGACCATTTCATTTAGAGAGTTTCATAGAGGGCCCAATAGCATGGTCCAGTAAGCCCCAACAGTCCAATTGCGCATTTTTCACTTTGCTCCCTAAAGAGAGAAGTGAGAATTAATAAGAGAGATGCATGATGCACCTCTTGGCTGTAACTTGTAACCAAGAACATCAATTTTGACTAGCCTTTTAAAGAAATGATCATGCATGCGCACCTTATAGGACATAGATGAATCTAAGTACGAAAAGGAAAACAAATAATACATCAACGTCGTCAACATGTCCACACGCAGAGAGAGAGAGAGAGAGAGAGATGTGATTTACTTTTTTACCTTTCTCTGAAGACGTGGTGAGACGCAGGAGCGGACCGTTGTACACACACAAATTTTTTGACAAAAAATAAAATAAGTATCCAATTTAATCTTTTAAAAAAAAGTTGACTTGTGATTCCTTTAAAATTCAAAATAGATCTATGTTAATTCTTTTGAGGGATTAATGTGAGTCTTTTTGAATTTCAGAGGATCGTGATTTTGATTATCTGGGTCTATTTTTGAATTCTGAAGGATCACGAGTAGACTTTTTTTCTTCTAAGAGATTAAATTGAGGCCTGTAATTTTTGTTGAAATCCAAAATGTTCTATTGTAACAGTTTAGTTGACTCTTAATTATTTTTTTTATTTTAAGTTAAAGTTTTTTTATATATATATATTCTTTTGTATTTTAATATATTTAAAAAAAATTAAATTTTTTTTCTTTTTTTCTTTTATTTTAAGTGTGCAGACATTAAAAAAAATTTTAAATCCGCTATTGGTGAGACGTGCTGATTAATTAGATGCATGCAAAGTTTATCTACGATAAAAGAATTTATGCAAAAAGGAAAAAGAAGAGAAAGTACATATGATGCCTGTACGATGAATATTACTCTCCAGGGCTTAAAAGATATGTTTAAATGGTGAAGACATTATATCATGTCATGTTCATAAGGAAAATGTATATGAAACGTTAAAATAATATAAAGAAAAAGACAGATGATCTATGACTATCCACATAATGATAGCATATTCGTAAGTGAGACTCGGTACAATAATGAGGTTTTTAGGTTTAGCGAAAAATTTAAGTGTTGTACGTTGTGTATTCTGAAATCTCTCATAATGAATTTGATATTTTCCGAGGACATAGCACAATTTTTTGTAAATCATGTTAAATCTTGTCTTTCAATTAATATAATAATTTTACAATAATATTACTATTGAAGTCTGCATATTATTTCATATATCCTGGAAATTCCCAACAACTAGTATCAACTATCAATAGCTTGGTTCGTTAGTGGGCTTCGTGAATAGAGGTGGCTTAATTGCATATTGAAATAGTTGGAGTGTTTCTTTCAACAACAACTACTTGGCTCCACAGATTGGTTCCTGTCATTATGGTTGGAATCGTCGAGACAAGAGTTGGTTGGCAAGTGTGCATGATGATCGTTCTAACACAACAAGGTCTGAAAAAGGCATTATTTGGTAAAGCAAAGAAGTTGGATGTGATGTCTAATGATAAATAGGATGACATGGACGAGGGGACACTTTCAACTATTCAATTATGTTTGTCCAACAATATTCTTTAAGAGGAGCTATAACAAAAGATGGTGGTGGGTTTGTGGCTAAAGCTGGAAAGCTTATATCTTGCACAGTCTACAAGAAATCAATTATGAATGAAGCAATAGTTACACACATTGTTCATTAAGGAATGTATCTCGGTTCTATTTTATATTGCTGAATTTAATTCCACAGTTAATGATCTTGCTAAAATGGAGGTTAAGGTTGATGACGAAGACTTAGCTATTTTATTGTTTTCTATTAGAAGGTAAAAGAGAAAAAATGAAAAATATTGATTTCATTGATTGGTTAATTAATTTGTACAATAAAGCTCTTATATAAAAGAGCAAGAGAAGATTCTAGAGTATCATAGAAATACTAAACTACCCTTATACCTAATATCTAATACTCCCACTCAAGATGGAGAGTGAACAAAGAGAACTTCCATCTTGAATAATAAAAATCAAGAAAACATAATAACCAAATAACATGATCATCAGCTAGTAAAGAAACAGTCCTGGAATGGACATCAGCTATAACGTGCTGGAATGGACATCAGCAAAGGAAGGAAGGGCTGGGATGAACATCAGCAACCTAATATGAACTGCCGGGATGGACATCGACAAAATCAACTGTTCTGAAATAAACTTCAACAACATGAACAATGCTCCTCCTGAATAGGAAGCCAAAATAAAGCCAAAACAATGGCAAAACCAAATACAAGCCAACGACAGTACATCAGAAAAAAAAATTACAGAATGAAAAATCCATGAATAAAATCCATCCAAAACTACAATGATGTATCGCAATAAAATCCATGAGCTCCATTAATCTTCACAAACCTGCAAAATGAGAAGTGAAAGAGAACAAGTAGACAAATCTGAAAATAAAAATATATCAGCGACCAAAATTTGACAAAGCTGAAAGATGACAAAGAAGAGATGACGTGGGAAGAACCTAGGTAGAAAAATATCACAGAAGAAAAAACGGAGATATGAAATGTCAGAATAGAAAGAGCCGGAGAAAAGGGCCGGAGGAGACCAAAACGCAGATCTGAAAGCAACACAGATCTGGAACAGAAATGGCCAGAGAAAAGGAAAATATGGCCGGAGGAGACAAAAGCACAGATCTGAAAGTAACACAGATCTGGAACCGAAACGGCCGGAGGAATGGACGATGCGGCCGGAGAATCAGACACGGTCGGAGATGATGACCGAAAAAGGAGACGCCGCCAGAAGAGAGAAGGACATGGTCGGAAGAAGAGAAACGTGGCCGGAGGAGAGAAAGACACGACAAAGGTCCACGGAGGCCGGACGAACAAGAAAATGAAACAGATATGAGAGATTTAGAAGAAAAAAGATGACTAGCAACTAAATTTTTTTTGGAGAAGAACATGCCAGAAAAACATGCACGGCGGAAAGTGGTCGGAAAAGATAACCATAAAAAAAAGCTGATGTTGCGATGGTGGCTGACCACCGGAACTGAACCAGCGGCGGTGATGTCACCAGCACTAAGCCTGTTGATGATAAGGCTGATAAAGGTACAGCTGAAAAAGAAGATATTTCTTTTATTTGAAAGATTGGTTCAATGACTATTACCCCAAGACAGATAGAGACTAAACCACCGGGCGTTGGTGTTGCTAATAAGGAACCAATTGATGTTCTAACAAAACAAAAGAAAAAAGAATGACGGCAGCGGAAAAAACAAAGGAAAACAAATGACGGCAGTGGAGTCATTCATGGAGGATGGAAAATTGCTCTTGATACCATATTAGAAGGTAAAAGAGAAAAAATGAAAAATATTGATTTCATTGATTGGTTAATTAATTTGTACAATAAATCTCTTATATAAAAGAGCAAGAGAAGATTCTAGAGTATCATTGAAATACTAAACTACCCTTGTACCTAATATCTAATATTCTCTTTGACACCTTCCTACAACAATTTTCATGACACATTGATGTATGGAGAAAATCAATCTCCCTGGAGCATGTCAAAAATAGTCTTCAGAGCACTGCAAAGATAGATGTTGACTTGTCATTGAATACCATGGATTATTATTAAAGAGTCGTGATTGTTGAAGGAAGAGGAAGATTGGCTAGTAGAAGATTTGAGATAAGCCTGTCTACATCAAGGTCCAATAAAAAGGGTACAATGTTATCACTACAAAGATTTTGGACATATCAAAAGAAATTATTTACAAAGGAAAAAAAACAAACAAGTTAATTAGACAAAAACTGTTGCGATTATAGTTAATGAACAAGACAAGGGAGATTTTCCCGCAATCCCTAAAGTTAAATCCACTTCCTCTCATAGAGACAAATGGTTTATAGATTCTGGGCGCTTTGTTCATATTTGCTCCACATAGATTTATTTTAACTCGTTCAAAGAAAGTAAGGATGGAGTAATATCCTTGGGTGACGAGTCTATACGTGACGTGGTCGAGACATGAATGGTCAAACTAAAGATGTTTGATGGAGTGATATATACTTTGAGTGGTGTGGCTTATGTCCCAAAGGTATGTAGGAATTTTATTTCAGGTAGTCAGTTAGACTCCAAAAATTGTAAAACTATAATTGCTTATGTAGTTGTAAAAGTCACATAAGGTTGTATAGTTCTTGAAAAAGGAAGGTAATGCGAAAATTTGTCATTTGGAAGAGAGTACACTCAGTAGTCCCAAAATCTGGAAGGAAAATCAAAAGTTGAGTACATGTGGTAGGCGCCTGATAGGTTGAACCTATTCGAGATACAAATTCGAACATGGAAGAGAGAAGGGAACTCAAGAGAAGGAGATGAGAAAAGAAAACAATCTTTATTTCAAAGAAAAGTTTATTCAACAACCGATCTTAGTCACAAAGACTCCTATTTATACATGTTCTATTTCTGGCCCAATGTGGGTGACACTAACTACTAAACTAACATGGTCTCCTTTGACTATCTTTGACCCACAACCAATTACACCTCAGTTCATGTGAACCTCTTGGGTTTTCTTATCACCCTTCTAGCTCTCCTTCCAGCAATGCTGTCATCTGTTGCATTGTTATTCTCCTCTTCTCCTTGTTCGGCCTCAATTCCTGTTTCAGCCAATGGCCCAACTCCTACTTCTTGTATTTCACTCGTATCAATACCCACCCCATTAAGAATAACCTTGTCCTGAAGGTTAAAATTTGGATATTGTCTTCTAAACTCTTGTAATTCTTCCCAAGTCTCTACTTCATGTGGCATTCCACTCCATATCACTATAATATCTATCTGTTGTTGATCTCCCGAGTCACTTATTCTGCTGTCTACAATGTCTTTTGGTTCCAGTATAGGCATGCCATTAGTAAACATCTCAGGCAAAGGAAAAGGTGCTACATTGTTGTCTCCTTTGTATGGTTTGAGGAGAGAAACATGAAATGTGTGGTGTATTTTCGTGTTAGGTGGTAACTCCTGCTTGTAAGCAACCTGACCAATCCTTTTTGCTATGGCAAATGGTCCAAAATATCTTCTGGATAGTTTGTTACTCATTATCTCTGCCACTGATGACTGCCTGTAGGGTTATAGGTGAACCCAAACCAATTCTCCAACCTTGAATTGAACATCTCTTCTTTTGCGATATGCTCTATCCTTCATAGACTGCTGAGCTCTGATTAAATTCTCTTGCAACTGCTGTAAAATAATTTGTCTATCTTTTAGAGTAGTATCTACTTCCTCCAAACTTGCAGAAGATGAAACATAATCTAGGATAGAAAGAGGGTCTCGACCAAAGACTGCCTTGAAGGGTGTCATTCCTGCTGAAGAATGGTAAGATGTATTATAACAATACTCAGCCCAATGTAAAATCTTTGACCACCTCTTAGGAAAATCTGCAACAGAGCATCTCAAGTATTGTTCTAGGACCCGATTAACAACTTCAGATTGACCATTGGATTGAGGATGGTAGGCTGTAGCTCTCCTTAGATATGTTCCACTTTGCTCAAATAATTCCACCCAAAACCTGCCGAGGAAAATTGAGTCTCTGTCTGTGATGATTGATCTTGGAAGACCATGAAGTTTACAGACCATAATTGCAAAAAGATTTTCCATTTTAGATGTTGTGTACAGCTGGGGCAGTGGGCCAAAATGAGCCTGTTTGGATAAGCGGTCCACAACTACAAAAAAAGTAGTAAAGCCATGTGAAACCAGTAGGCCTACTATGAAGTCCATTGACAAATCTTCCCATATTCTTTTGGGAATGGGAATTGGTTGTAACAACCTGGCAGGTGCTTGTGTCTAATATTTAACTTGTTGGCATACCATGCAGGAACTAACTAAGGCTTTGACATAAGCTCTCCAATTGGGCCAAGTGAAACTAGCAGATACTCTGGTCATTGTCTTTTGTATTCCTATATGTCCACTCATGAAGGTTGAGTGATTCTCTTGTAAAACTTGCTGAATTAGTGGGGATGAAGGATCCAATAATAGCTTCCCTTTATAAAATAGCAGTCCTTCATGTACTTTATACTTTGCATTATTACTAGGATCTTATTCAATGTTCTTATAAATTTGCTGAAAGAAGGTTGAAGACTGATTCTCTCTTCTTAGTGTTTCCAACAGTTCAACCTGTACTGTTGCAGCTGCCATCAGTGACATGAGGACAAGATATCTAGATAAAACATCTGCAGCTTGATTTTCTTTCCCTGGCTTGTAAACAATGGAATATTCGAAACCCAATAGCTTGGTCAAATAATATTGTTGCTCAGGTGTTTGAATCACCTGATCTAAAAGACTCCTCAAGCTTTTCTGGTCAGTTCTTATAGTGAATCTCCTTCCTAACAAATATTGTCTCCACTTTTTCACTGCTTCTGTAATTACATAAAGCTCTCTAACGTAGGTCGAAGACTTTTGCATCCTCAATGCTAGCTTTTTGCTGAAATACGATATAGGGTGTTCCTGTTGGAGAAGAACTGCACCCACTGCCAAGTCGGATGCACCAGTTTCTACAATGAATTCTTGATTGAAATCGGGCATAATCAGTACAGGTGCAGTTGTCATTGCAACCTTGAGATTTTCAAAAGCCTTTTGAGCTGCTGCACTCCAAAGAAATGAATCCCATTTCAATAATTCAATGAGGGATGTTGCAATGGCTGCATAATTACAAATGAATTGTCTGTAGTAGCCTGTTAATCCTAAAAAGCCTCTTAGTTCTTTAAGGTTCTTTGGAGTAGGCCAATCCAGCATGACTTGTATTTTGTTAGGGTCCATCCTTATTCCCTCTGCTGATACCACATGGCCTAGATAGTCCACCTCTTTTTTTGCAAAAGAACATTTACTCCTTTTGATGAAGAACTTGTGCTGCTGTAAAGTAGTTAGGACAATCCTAAGTTGCTGCAGGTGTAGTTCAAATGTTGGACTGTATACTAATATATCATCAAAGAATACAGCCACGAATTTGCGAAGATAAGGTTGCAAAATCAGGTTCATGGTTGCTTGAAATGTAGAAGGAGCATTGGTTAAGCCAAAAGGCATTACCAAAAACTCATAGTGACCTTGATGAGTTCGAAAGACTGTTTTGTGCACATCAGCAGGGTGAACATGGATTTGGTGATAACCATCTCGCAAATCCAACTTTGAAAAGTATTATGAACCACCTAACTCATCCATCAACGCATCTGTTGTTCGAATAGGGAAGCGATCCTTGATGGTGATGTTATTCAAGGCTCTATAGTCAATGCAAAATCTCCAAGTCCCATCTTTTTTTTTAACTGATAGCACTGGAGATGAAAAAAGACTAGTGCTTAGCCTTATGAATCCAGAATCAAGCATCTGTTGGACTTGCTTTTCAATTTCAACATTTTGATAGTGAGGGTATCTATATGGCCTCACATTAATTGGAGAAACCTGTGGTTGTAAATGAATCTCATGATCCAATACTCTATAAGGTGGAATTTCCTTCGGTTCATTGAATAACTCTTCAAAATCTGAGAGTATGAGTTGAACTTCAGGACAATTATCAGGAGGTGGTTCTGATATAACCGAATCCAACAGTGTTAGTTGAAACAGAGAAGCTACCTGTCCTCTGTGCTGTAATTTTCGAAATTGATTTAAGGATATAGGACCTGCATGTTTATCTCCTTGCAGTTTGATTGTCTCTCCTGCCCATGCAAACTCCATGGTTAGTTTGCTATAGTCTAGCACCACTGGTCCCAGAATTTGGAGCCATTGAACTCCCAACACCATGTCTGCCCCGTGAATTGGAAGAACATAAAAAACCACTAAGAAGATGTGTTGTTGTATTTGAACAGGTACACCTTGCCAAAAACCTTCACATTTGAGGGTTTGGCCATTTCCAACCATGACATCAAATTTTCGATCAGAAGACATAGGAAAATTGAGGGCTGATACTACCTTTGGTTGTAAGAAGTTATGAGTGCTGCCACTATCAACTAGCAAGCTCATTTTTGATTCGCCAATGTAGCTAAGGAAGCGTAGTGTTTGAGGTACCATAATCCCAGATAATGCATGGAGGCTAATTTGTGGTGTTATTGATTCACTGCAATCAGTTTCAATGCAAACATTGGGGTTTGGGTCTTCTGTTATGATATCAGAAGAACAATGAGAAATATCTTCATCTGGAACAATCAGAATATGGGCAGAGGCTTTACATTTGTGGCCAAAGAAATATTTTTCACCACATGTAAAACAAAGATTTTTGTCTCTAGGTTCTTGTATTTGGCTTTGGGTTAGTTTCTGGGTATATGGTTTCGGTAGATAAGTAGTATTAACAGTGGTAGTGGTTTTAGGATTGAATTGATTTAGTGAGGTTTTTGGAGTTGGTAGCAAAGGTGGGTATGGAGAGTGCAATTTAGGTGGGTATGGGGAGTACGGTTTAGGTGGTACCTCTTTGAGTGACAGTTTTGCTTCTTGAATCTTGGCTAAGGATATGGCTCTAGTCATTATCGATGGACGAAATGAAGCCACTTCTTGTTGAATTACTGGTTTCAATCCTGATACAAAGCAACTAAGTAAGAAGGATTTAGATAAGCCATGTACCTTATTTGAAAGTGTCTCAAATTTCTCTTGATATTCCAGAACAGATCCTTTTTGCATGAGCTTGGATAACTGTCCTTGGTAGTCTTCTAATTCTGACGGACCAAATAGTACTTGAAGTGCTTGTAGAAAAGATTCCCACGATGCAATATTGGTGTTCTTGCATAGCCATTGATACCAGGCCAGAGCTTTTCCATCAAAATAGATTGGAGCAATCCGAAGCTTCTGATCTTCATCAATGTTGTAAAATTAAAAGAATTGTTCTATCTTGAAGATCCAACCATGAGGATCGCATGACCCATCGAACTTGGGTACTTTGAGACGTAAATTATGTGCTGCTTGGTTATCTTTCAGATTGGAGTGATTGGATGTTGAACCTGAAGTTGCCGTGTGTTCTCTGTGGTTATCAAAAATGGCATCTAGCTTGCATGCGATTTCCTGAAATTTCTTTGTCATTTGTTCCTTCAAAACCTCAATTTTTGCTTGTGTGTGATCCAATCTGTCATCAAACGATCGTGATCTAGTTTCAGGAGCCATGTTCAAAGCTCAATGAAAGCACCGATTGATAGGTTGAACCTATCCGAGATACATATTTGAACAGGGAAGAGAGAAGGGAACTCAAGAGAATGAGATGAGAAAAGAAAACAATCTTTATTTCAGAGAAAAGTTTATTCAACAACCGATCTTAGTTACAAAGACTCTTATTTATACATGTTCTATTTTTGGCCCAATGTGGGTGACACTAACTACTAAACTAACATGGTCTCCTTTGACTATCTTTGACCCACAACCAATTACACCTCAGTTCATGTGAACCTCTTGGGTTTTCTTATCACCCTTCTAGCTCTCCTTCCAGCAATGCTGTCATCTGTTACATTCTTATTCTCCTCTTCTCTTTGTTGGGCCTTAATTCCTGTTTCAGCCAATGGCCCAACTCCTACTTCTTGTATTTCACTCGTATCATAGTATCTCTTTCATAGTTAGTGTAGAGACAAGAGTTAGCATTCCAAGTGCAAACAATGGCGAGAAAAAGATACCTGTAGTGGATAGCATTGTTCGAGATCCCTCTTCGATATTGATCACATTGTTAACAGGTTTGAGACCACATATGTGTAATGGTCGTGTTATACAAATACAAATCAGGTAAAGTTAAAATCAGTTTACGATTCGGGTTATGCATAGCTATTTTTCAAGGCCAATATGTTTTATTTTGTCTTTGTTTAATAATTGTTCATGAAAATTTTAGTCAAGTAGAAGCTCTAAAATTTAGTGGGATCAAAATATTTACAGAAGAAGATGTGAACGGATAGTGCATGGATTTTCTTTTGACTTCAAATAGGAGAACTTTTTTTTTTTTTGGAAACACAAATAGGAGAATTTTAGTGTTGAAGTCAAAAGTTAACGGGCATTAAACTCTCTTGATTCATGTTATTAGAAAATTGATTAACTCCATTGATTGGCTCCATTATGATTAATAATGGAAAATTGACTGACTCCGTTATTAATCGAAATAATGATAAATTTATTGGCTCTACTATTCACTACAAGAAAATGGGTAAACTTCGACAGCCTTTCTAAGGCGGTTTCGTTTTAACCGCCTCAAATGTCCAATTAGAGGCGGTTCTTCTAGCGTCTTCGTTGGACCGAGGTAGTTAGATAATAATTGTATTTAAACAATAATTAAGGGCAATTATTTTAACCATCTCTATTATACATTTGGAATCAGTTACGATAAAACTGACTCAAAATTGAGCAAATAGAGGCAGATATGCAAGCGCTTTTGAGTTTCGCCTGAAATTTATTTTATATCTAAGATGGTTCCCTAAAAAATGCCTCCAATCGTAAACCTAAGGCGGTTGTAGTAACGTACCCCAATGAACATTTTTTGGCGGTTTGGTAGGAATTTTTGAAGGTAGCCTCAAATTTATGTGATTCCTGGGGCGATTATACATTAATCGCCCCAACATGTATATTAGATGTGGTCATAATAATCGCCTTCAATGGACAATTCTAAGCAATTCCTTAGGCATTTTTGAAGTTCGCCTCAATATTATGTTAATTCTGAATTGGTTACGATAACCACCTCCAAATAGAGCATTTTAAGGCGGTTATATAAGAATTTTGAGGTCGTTTATATTTATTATTTGTTTGTAAAAAAATAAATATTTAATTTTCATGTTTAAATTGTAATTATATACCCATTTCATATTTTACCATGTTTGTCTCGTTTCGTATTTAAATATTTGATAATTGATACAAACTAATTATATCCTGTTATTAAATCATAATTTACTTATTTTGATAGTTAATGATTGATAAAAAAAAATTACCATGTTTCAAGTTATAAAATTAATTTGAAAAAAAATGTGAAATTACAATTTAAATTAAAGTTCGAGATTGTAAATCAAACAACTCTGAAAACCCAAAAAATGCGGGGGCTGCCTATAACACCTCATAGTTTTAAAACATATATTTATAGTTTGAATAAGGATTAAAGGGAAGGATTAGTGAAAATCCTGAATTCTGGGTCAAAATATGTAAAAAGGGTAAAACAGTAAATTGACAAAACACGTAACTCTAAATAGTGAAATGTGAGTAGAAGCTCTCAAATGAGAAAACTAACCCTGGAAATGGATTCAGAATAAAAAATGAGTGGTTAGGCAGGTTTCTGAAAATTTGATAAATAGTATTTTTACCAGGTAAAAATACAGCGGTATAGTTGCACCGAAAAGCGTGCAGAGTGAAATTTGAACTCTAGGTTTGAATATAAGTTGAAAAAGGTACATGGGACTAAGATTTATTTATTTTTATTTTTTTTGTAATAAAGAGGGGCAAAAGCCCCAAACAAAACAAAAATTACACGACGCGAGAACTTAAAAGATCTACAGAAGCATCCTGAAGAAGGAGCTCTAACAAAGGAGGAGGAGGAGAATGATAAACAATAAGATTATTATCATCCTCAAAATGGCTAGAAGCAAACCAGTGAGCACATCTGTTATTTTCTCGAAAGGTGTGGACCCAACGAACATCCCAATCTTCAGCAAGCCATTTGTGAATACGGGAAACAACCTGAGAGTTTCTGTGATTGTTGCTCCCTTCTTGGATAGTGCTAAGAGCAATTTCTGAGTCACATTCCAACTCCACTCTCCTAGCACCAGTACCCCAGGCCAACTCTAAACCTTTGAGGATACCCCAGAGTTCTGCATCAAGAGGATTACAGAAACCTAATCTGAAAGAGAAACCACCCAGAAAAGCACCATTGTGATCTCTAGCAAGGCCTCCACAGCTAGCATGCTGCCTAGATAGGGAAGAAGCACCATCTGTGTTAATCTTCAACTGACCAGGTTCAGGACGACACCATTTAGTAGGCTGATGGGCATTAGGGAAGCTGCCAAGAATGCTTCTATTCTTACCTCTAGCTTCAATTAAATGCGCAATAAAATCAGAAATGACACGCTTATCATTGCTTGGCCTTCGAAAACTATCATCATGAATATGATGATTACGCCAATTCCAAAGATTCCAGCAAGTAGTATAGAAAACATCTCTCCAATCAACATGAATTTGATAATTCCAACCCTTACTCACTTATTTATGAATTTTGATTAAAATTAGGGTTTTTGGGGAAACGTGTCCACAGTACACATATCAGTTTAAAACTGTGATTTCACTGAATTACCGAAAATCTCCGGATTCATCTGCTCAATGGCAATTATAGGACTTTGGTGAATGTTAAATTTTGGAGTATATAAATAATTTAGGAATTATTTGGAGATTGGTGGTTTAAGTAGGAGATTTGAAATAATTTGAAATGAGTGATGTGGCGGCTTTTTGACCATTATAGTCTTTATTTAATAATTAATTATCAAATTGACCTTGATTATAAACTATTTCAAAAATTTAACCTTGTTTAAAAACATAACACCAATATACCCATGTTTGACCGTTGACCATCAAGCCTACCCGGGTATCCCCTCTCTACCTTGGTATTTTTTGAAAATTTTAAAATACCCGGGTAGAAATGGGACTACCCGAGTATATTTCAAAAAACTTTGAATTATTTACCCGGGTAGGGAAGCGGCTACCCGGGTAAACATCTTGCAAAAATTGTAATATACATGTTTCATTTCCAATTGTGTTTGACTTACTACGAAAGCTGAACGGATTAGCTCCTCAACATAATCCATCTGTGAAAATCAACTGGTAAGAGGTAATACCTATCGTTTGAGTTGATTATGTCATCCAGATCAAAAGCATACTGAAATCCAGAACATCCACCAGTTTCTACACTCAAACGAAGCATTTTTCCATCCATTGATGATTCAGTGGTTCCGAGTTCCTTCATTCTCTGTTACATAATTAATAAGTTGGAGAAATTATATATAGCTTCTGAGCTATATGTAAGATAATTACAAGCACAGGGAAGGACATCCATTAACCAAACCTAATGTAAATTTGACGATTTTTTTTCTCCATAATGAACCATTCTAGACACAGCAGATTTTGGAATGCATTTGCTGCAAAACATGTTTACCCGGGTAGCTGCCACCCTACCCGGGTAAATAATTCAAACATTCTTCAGTTTTTTGAAATATACCCGGGTAGCTCCATCCCTACTCGGGTATTTTAAAATTTTTAAAAAATACTCGGGTAGAGAGGGAGATACCTGGGTAGACTTGATAGTCAACGGTCAAACATGGGCAGATTGGTGTTATATTTTTAAACAAGGTTAAATTTTTGAAATAGTTTATAATCAAGATCAATTTGGTAATTAATTATTAGATAAGGGCTACAGTGGTAAAAAAGTCGTGATGTGGCAAGTGGGACTTACCCCACTTAAAATGACTTAAGACACATGTGGGTGCATTATTCACTCATATTCCCCCCTCTCTCTCACTCTCTCTCATGAACCCGAGGCCTTCCCCTTTTGGCTAGAAAATTTTCTTCCTTGATTTTCATCATCAAATCTCCATCAAAACTCAACTTCCACTATATGAAATTTTAAGTAAATCAATATCCAAACCCAACCAAACTATTGGTAGTCCTTGAAACCTTCTACATTTTGAGAAATCCTCTACCCATGCCACGAATTTTTGGAGGAAAAGTGGTGTTCTTGGAGTTGTTTGCTGGAGCTATTGCTTGAGTATTACTTGAAGAAGTCCCAAGCCTTGATCCTTGATAAGTTTCTCTACCTATTGTTGAGTATTTTGGTGGATCAAAATTTGAAAACCTAAGATATTTGTGGTTGAATTGATGTGGTTGGGGACCTCAAATTGAAATTGTGCATTAGATAAATGTGTCTTAGAATGATGTTTTATGATGATTAAGCTCATAAAATTTATTGAGGAAAAGTTTGATAAATCAGGAAATTTTGGATGATGAACTTAAGACTTTGTGAAAATGGATTGTTGTGTGATTGGGAAATTGAGTTTTGGGTTAGTTGTAGTAGTTAATTATATGATGTATGGTGTGCTTGAGGTATGAAAATGGGTTGAAAATCCATTGGTGTCATTGCATGTAGATTTCAGCCAAGGAGGGAAAAGTGGGAAAAGATGGTTCAAAAATTGTGTAATTGATTGTGTGATGATTTGAACCAAGTTTATATAGGTTGTGTGATTGTGTAATGCATGTGAATTGGAAGCAAAATCATTGGATGTTCCTTGGTGTTGTATCCGGCCATAAAGAGGAAAAATTAGGGGAAATGGTGTGAGTTATGATTAAGGAAAAATATTTTCTCATGTTGCATAAGAATTCAATTCTCATGTTGTGACTCTTCGATTTGCGTGCAAAGCTTTTTTTTTAATAAATGTGGAGCCCACCACTAGTTGAGTCACAACATAAAAATTGAATTCTCATGTAACATGAGAAAATCAAACCCCTATTATTAAAAGCAATTAAGGACTTGAATTGGGGTTGTGATGGGATAAGGAAACCATTGGGAGGATATGATAAAATTAACAACATGGTTGAGTAATTATGGCCTTAATGGCCGAAACCTACGTGTGGGTGAAATGATGTAATTGTTTTGCATTTTAATTTGTGTAACAAGTTGGTTAATGATCCAATGTGATTATTGTAGGTTGCCTCTCACGGACGTGATCCTTGAGGATTGAGCTTGGTGGATTTCCTTTGGTCTTTGACCAAATGGATTTGGGTAAGTAATTATGTAACATTTGCATGATTGAGTTTATGACCAATTAAGTGGTCTTTGTGGTGTTAACGTATATGGGAATGACCTTTGTGTAGGCATTTCTGGTTGGAATAAGTTACGTGGTAACTTGCATTTCAAGCTACCTAGCTTGGGAGCTTCAAGAAGGTAATCTCTTGGTATTGGGGTTAATCCTCGTGTGTGCTCCATCATACCCATTGGGGTAGTGGTTGAAAGTTGTTTGTATAATGGTGTGATTATAACATGTTCATGCATATGTAAATGTTTGGTACATAGAGTTGTACCGTATCTCTGGCCAATAGATAGTTGTCGTATGGCGTTAGGGACTTCCACTGGATAGGTCTCTGTAGGGAGATCTTGGCCTGGGGTCATGAAGATGTTATCTGTTGAGGAGAACTCTAGGAATGTCTTGGGTGTTATGAATGGGGGCGCCTTGAATGATGTTCCGGGAACACATTCTTGGATAAGAGCCTGTAGGCTATATGCCGAGGCCAGTAGGTCGGATGGTGCATGGTTTTGGCTCTGACCATTCCAGCTCCATCGTATGTCTTTGTCTTTTATGTCCCTATCTCTCTAAATCTCTTTATGTATCCCTCTCTTTGTTATATCCCTATATCTCTAAATTCCTTGCTATATCCCTATGTTGTTATAATTCATTATTGTATGTTACATCTGAGTGAGCCCTTGGACGAAGTGATATTCTAGAACCTTTGGATTACTGAGATATATTCGTATATCTCACCCCACGTTATGGGACTATATCTCACCCCGCGCAAGAGGCCCATGGGTTGATCCTGTGGAGTGCTTGGAGTTAGAGGGCTATTTTTCATTTTGGATCATATTTGGCATAGGCTAGACTTAGAGATGAACATTGTATATTACATTAGTGATATATATCATGCCTTATTTGTTCATGCTATATTTTGGCCAAGTCTAGTGTGGTATATTTATTGTTGTATTTTAAGGTACTCTATTGTAGTTATATTTGACATTTGGATAATTTAAATTTAATGCTTTATGGACATTGTGTAAATTGTAAAGAATGTATGTGATGGAAAGGCAATAGGCCTATTTTAAGTTGTGATTTTATATGTCAATTGTTACGAATGTATGAAATGGAATTATGTGATTGTAATGAGTTTAAGTTTCAATGAAGTTAAGTAATGGATTGTAAAGTTAATGAAAATGATGTCAATTGTATGGGTTGGAAGTGCACCAAGCCATTGTTGATCCTTGTGTGCCACCCTTGTCAATTAGGTACCATTTGAGGTTTAAAACACATTTTTGATAAAGTGGGAGATGTTAAATAAACAAAGGAGATGCCAGCAAAATTTATAATAAATGAACAATTTTTAGGCTGATTTTAAGAGAGAATATCTCCCTCCACAGAGGTCCAATAGGGACGTTCCATATATCATTTTGAAGCTTGAGATGTCAGCTATGTTGTGTCAAAATTTGGTACCATTTGAAGCTGTGTAGCGCCCTATAGGTTCGATTGAGTAGAGAAAGCCCAAAGAGGCCATGTGCAGGGGGTTGTCGGGTCTGCACTTTCCAGGAATTGTTTCTTCCTCAATTCTTACTCAAAATAGGCTCATGATATATAAAATTAAAGCTCAAGGTGTCTATTCTATATAAAAATTTGAGAGAAATTGGTTTAGTGGTTTTTCCAGCAGAAATGGTGACGGATGTTTGTGTCCTATTTTGGGTTGGCTGGCAATTTTGCTTGTCCAACTTCAAACGGTGATAACTGTAGCTAGAGAACACCAAATAAGGCATATGATACCTTTTTGGGAAAGTAATTTAGTCTAGATTAACATAATAAAAGATAATAGCTTATAGTTTGGGGGTTGCGCACAGTGACCAGAAAAAAGAAGCATGTTCAATTATAGAAAAACTGTAAAAGTGAGAATTATGCTAAGTGGAATTGTCTATACTGCAAAAAACAAACTTGCAACCGAGAGCAATGTAACTAAGCAAGATGGTGAAATTGTCACATGACTCAAAAATGAAGAATGAACTTAGAAAGAATCCAAAAAATTTAAAAATAAATTAAACCGAGATATATAACTGTAATGAAATTTCCTTCAAGAATGTAACCAAAAATCAAAAATAATTTCTTCAAGAAACTATTTTTTGAAGCAGGAGGAGCCAAGATAATGCATGGCCTCTGTCGAATAGGTTCTGAAATACACATATCCAATGACATGAAACGATGCCTGTTCAAAAACTTCAACAAACCAGATTAGGAAAAAAGTGCAGAGATGTATGAGGAACAAGTACAACTACTGTAAAGTTGAAAGGTACCCTTTTCTCATAAGCATTCATTCAACACCAAACTTGCAAAGAAATAAAAAAAAAAGTTTAGAAATTTCAACCAACCCAAGATTTGAAAAAACCACAGCAACTGGTATTTTATAATATTGTGGGAAGATGGAGTAAAATATTAACATGATATGAAGATAAGGAGGAGAAACCAGTTTTGTAGGATCTTTGGTTCATACTTCATGGGTAATCGTAGGACCTCTCCAAATCTAGAGAAAGGGATCGTTAGTACCACAAGTTCTGGTTCAATGGTCGGATTTGCCTTTGGAAGATTCGACATGGGAAGATAAAGATGCGATTTTGACAATAGGGACAAGTAGTTTAACCCAAAACTAAGCAGAGACACCATTTTTCTCTACGGGTGTTTGTCGGACTAACACCTCTGTGACCATGCCAAACTTAGCTGACAACAAAGGAGATATTTTTATAGAAAGCGAGCTAGGTGTTCCAAAGACTGGCCATAGCAACACAAAGACTAAGAAGCAGTGCTTTAATTTGGCTGAGCAAGCAAGGTGTGATAAAAGTAGAGGAAAAAGGAGGGAGAAAATTGCTACAAGCCAAGACACAAAAGAAAGAAAACTACGAAATTGGATAAGGGCAAAGCATCGGAAGCGGAGGCAACAAAGACTTGGAGGTTTCTAAAAAATTGAACCCATTTTACTACAATCAGATAAGCCATGTGATTTTACTAAACCCGAGGAATAACTAGTTTCTATTAACAATCAACGTTCAACGGTGCAAATCAGCCCTCCTATGTCGGCAAATTATGGGCCGCAAGATTTACAAAGTGGATTATAGTTGGCACCTACTTTTTCTTGGAAATCAACAGCTGCAATGTCGACAATACCAGCACCTCCCATCATTAAACCCAACTTTCTAAGAAATCCAACAAGTTCTAAGTTCATTCCTATGCCAACAGCACCTACATCGTTGGATCAAAAATTGGCAGAGCATAAAACAGCAATTGGGCTAAAAATGCTAGTAAAATTGGGCTGGTCAATAAGAGAAAAGGAAAGATACTAGCCCACTTTAAAGACTTTGTATTAGGTTAGGCAAAAACACCTTTCGATAATCCTGAATTCCTAGATAGGCAAAACTATCAGTTCTAAGAACAATAAATCTACTAAAACAAAATAATAAAATTGAGTATTTACCAATAATAATAATAATAATAATAAAATTGAATGACACAATTGGTCAAACTTTTAGTCCACTTTAAACATAGCATGAGCTATTTACCCAAAAACAATTATAGCATGAGCTCGTTTGTTAAGTTTTTGTGATTTCTTAATCCAAACATACTTATATTAAAAAGAAAATAAAACGAAAATATCATAGAGATATTGTCTAACTTTTGTTTCAAAATTTCATAAAATCCACAATCAGTGAATTTATTAATGACAATTACATAATAAGCGAAACATTTAATCATTTATTTTGTAAAAAAAAACTTTTCATCGCATAAATCAATGTCTCAATCTTGGTAACCAATAGTAATAGGAAACCACCCCTGATAAATCTCTAAAGCATTTGTGAGGGAATAAACAGTGATGGTGGACTGGTGGAAGAGGCAAAAGGCATAAATATTGACCAAGAGAGGAGCATTCAAGAATAATAAAAGAAAATAAGATCCAGACAAAGCTTTAATCTCTTACTTAGTTATTAGTTAAAGAATATAAACATGTTATTTTAAGTTTTAAAAAATTAAATTTTTTAATTAATTATGCATACTTTTTATTTTCAATTTAATTTAAATTTCATTAAAATTAATTATCTATGTTTCTCTTATAATTAAAATTCATGAATTAATTTACTTTGTTAATTACAAAATAAATATGAAGAAAACAATGAGAAAATGAAAATGAAAATTCCACAAACAGCATCTTGTGCTTTCCTGCTTCTCAAACAGTTAAGGCAGGTTAAATGTCTTAAATTTAAGGTAACCTCCCATCGTTATTCAGTTTTTGACACTCACTGAATATGAAGAAGCCTAACCTTCAATACTTTATAATGCCTAATTTGCATTAATTGAATACACTAGTAGTATGTATATTAGAAGAAAGTTTTGGACTAAAGTAGTAGGGTTTATATTCGCATAGCTAGGATTAGGAGATATCTATATTTTAACACAAGTTTGTTCTCCACAGTGATAACACCTCGTAATCCACAATCAGTTTTCCCTCGCTCTCTCGCTTCTTCGTACCCCCTCACACATCAACACCAAACCATCACTGGCCTTCAACATATCAGCAGACCACAACCCTCCTTCATCGCAGAAGTTCTTTCGTTTCCTTCCCTCTCTCTTTCGCATTCCCACTTGCACGTCAATGTAAGTTTGTTCTTGATTCAGTCTCTTAAACTTAGCCATGATTTAATTGTGACACTTCCTGTATATACTCCTCTAGAACAATCATTCAATGCGAATTCATTTGCTTCTCATCATTTCTCTTCTTTCTCTCTATCCTTGCTTTGCTGATACCTTTCAAGTATTCTGCATAATTGCATATGAATCCTCCCATGATTATAATTCTGATTTGTTTCATATGGGACCTGGACTAACTAATTAGTAGGGTTGGGCTTCGCTTAAAGGGGCAATTAAAGTATTGTTTTTTATCTCCTCTATATTTCAAATCCATAACTTTTTTAGCATTTGTTGTAAAAAAATTACACAATAAAATATTATAATTTTTTAGATAATTTTTTTAAATATGAAATGTTGTCATTTTAATTAAAATCTATTGCAATTTGTTATTTTATACAAGTGATGAAATTTGTAAACAAAAAGTAAAGAAATAGATTTATACGGAATTTTGATTCTCAGAATAAAAAATAAAACGTGTTATCAAACACAATTCTCATTCTCAGAATAAAAATAGAACATGTTATCAAACACGTTTTTTTTTCTTAGAAATTGTTCCAAGGCACAGAAATAGAAAAGAATTGTTTCTTTTCAGAAACAGTGCCAGGGAAGAGAATGGTTGCCATGCACACCCTTAGCTTGAGCACTTGCCTCTGCAACTTGTATATCTATTAAAAACATGATTTGAGCTTTCAAAAAGGTGCTTGTGCTTTTTCTTCTTTTTTATTCGACTGGTACAGTGGTATAGTATGTCTCTTAATCGAAGAGCTTTGGCCTTTGTGCTTTTTTTGTTGAGGTTATTGAATATTGATTATTTTATTTGGTAATTGCCTCTGCAGTGAGACAAGTAAATAGTAAAGAAAGAGAACATTTATAGCTGCACAACAGAGGAGGTATCTATTATTCTATTCTCCTGCATTTTTTTTCTCTAAAAAAGTATAAATGAAGGCATTTACAAATCACAATCGCATTTATTGGTTTCGTATGTAATTATGAGCAACCTGTATGATACAAGAAAAGTGTAAAGAGTATGAGTTAAACTTGATTGCATATTAGTTGATAGTAATAGGCATTTGTTGTATAGTCAATAGCTTGATGGAAAGTTATAAGAGGTTGTCCATTATTTTTTTATATGAACTATGAAGATTACAATAATGCAGTAGGTGTTACGAAATGAAAAGATAGAAGAATCAAACAAAAATATATTTTGTAAATAAAAAGTATAATGAAAGAGAATCCCTTTGACTCTAAATGTTGTCTATATGCTTTAATTTATAGTTAATATCTCAATTGTAAAGTTGATGTCTTCCTTGATATCTTAATTTATAGCAAGGCTTTTTTTATTTAGTATTTAGTATTCTATTTTTATTTATTTATTTGCTACGCTAGTTTTTATTTGTTATTTTTATTGTCACTAGAGAATGGTCTTTTCTTTTCTCATTGCAGTTCTTATCTTGTTATTCTGAAACTTGGGGACTTCTAAAGTATGGGCAAGGATAAACAGGGAAGTATAGATGTGTTCTTTAAAAAGAAAGTAGTATCTGAAAGTGAATTAAGTAATGCTCCTTCTCATAAGTAACCTTCTTCCAAGTGTCGTAGAATTGAACGTATTGATGACATTATTACAATCAAAAATAAAAAATTTGAACGTGATCCAGGAAAACGTAAGCCAATTTGGGAATATTCAGCTAATGAAGTCGATGAGATACGAAGAGCTTATTTAATAGCTGGGCCATATCAACCTCATTGCTCCTATCCAAAGGAGAAGCATCCTCGATATTTTCAAGCTTCTTGGTTCAAAGAGTTTTCTTTGTGGCTTAAGTATTCACCTTATATAGATGCCTTATTTTGTTTACCATGCTATCTTTTCACTACAAAAGTCGGTGGGCGACATGGTTGGGATGCATTCACAATCAAGGGTTTTAATAGTTGGCATAAAGCTCATTGTGGAAAGTATCGTACTTTTCCAAGTCACATGGGAGATGATCCTTGTTCACAACATAATAATGTACTCATCTCATGTGCAACCTTAATGAATCAGCCTTGTCATATTGACAAAGTTATACATACTCAAAGCTCCCAACAAATTGAAAAAAATAAGTTGAGTGTTAAGACTTTAATTGATGTTGCTCGGTGGCTTTCTTTTCAAGGATGTGCTTTCAGAGGGCATAACGAGACTATTATTTCAAGAAATAGTGGTAATTTTATTAAAATGATCAAACTTTTGGCATCTTACAATGAAAATGTTTTAGATGTTCTTCTACAGAATGCTCCATTGACAGCCAAGTATATCCCACCTCAAATACAAAAGGAGATTTTATATGTTCTAGCAAACAAAGTGCGAAAACAGATTCGCAAAGATATTGAGGTCTCTAAGTTTTGTATTACTGTGGATGAAGCACGTGATGAATCCAAAAGGGAACAAATGGCTCTTGTCTTGAGATTTGTTGACAAAGATGGTTTCACAAAAGAAAGATTTTTTTTTATCTTTATCATGTTCAAGATACACATCTATGACACTTAAAAATGCTATTAGTGAAATATTCTCACATCATTGCCTTGATATCCAGAATATTCGTGGCCAAGGATATGATGGTGCTAGTAACATGCGTGGTGAATGGAATGTATTGCAGGCATTATTTCTTAATGAATGTCCTTGTGCTTATTATGTGCATTGTTTTGCTTATCGATTACAATTAGCCTTGATTACTGCTGCCTCTAAGGAAATTTCTTCTATTTATCAATTCTTTCAGAATTTGAATTCATCATTATATCACTGCTTCTTCTAAGCGCCATGATCAATTCCAAGCTGCCCAAATTTCTGAATTTGAACATTTGCAGGCTATTGGTGAGCTTGAAACTGATACAGGTTCTAACCAAGTAGGTACATCAAAGAGGGCTAGTGATACTAGATGGGATTCTCATTTTTATTCTATATGCAGTCTTCAACGAAGGTATAATGAATCATGTTCAGTACTTGAAATAATTCGTAATGAAGGCTCAAATTACTCTCAAAGAGAAAATGCTACTGCAGCTTATAAGATGATCACTTCCTTTGAGTTTATCTTTAATTTATTTTTGATGAAAGAGATAATGAGAATCACTGAAATTCTTTGTCAAGCATTACAACAAAAATCTCAAGATATTTTGAATACTATACAATTAGTTTCAAGTACAAAGGAGCTTATTCAAGAATTACGAGATGATGATTGGAAAATAGTACTTCAAATTGTTGTTAATTTTTCCAAGCTTCATAAAATAGATGTTTCAGATTTTGATGCTCAATATACTGAAGGTCGCGGTCGTCGACAATTTGATCAAATAACTATTGAACATCACTATCATTTTGATATCTTTAATTCAACCATTGACTTTCAATTACAAGGTTTAGATAGAAAGTTTAATGAGCAATCGATGGAACTTTTATCACTTAGCTCTTCATTAGATCCGAAGGATGGTTACAAAGCATTTAATGTTGATGATATTTGTAGTCTTGCAGAGAAATAATATCCTCTTGATTTTTCTAAGCATGAGAGAATTAATTTGAATTGTCAATTGAAGCATTTCCACAAGGACATCCCAAAACATTAATGTTAAGTACTTAAAGTTAGAGTCTTGGGAGTTTCCGGGTAAAAAATTTGACGACGGAGTAGTTAAAAATTACACCGGGTTTCACTAAAGGACGAGTGCCACTAAAGTGACATGGCACCCCTAATTAGGACACCTTCCTCCCATTTTTCTGATCAGATTTGCAGCCCCCATTTCTCCTTCTCTCTCTAAATTTCAAACTTCAAACTTTGCTCTCACTTCTCTCTAAGATTTCATCTCCAAAACCTCACCAAATCACCAAACTTCCTTCACAAAGATTGTTTCCCTCACTCTCCTCTTCACAACCATACCATTTTCATTGTGTGAATCAAAAATTTTGTGTCCCTTATCATCTCAAATAGCCACGGTTTTGTGAAGAGCAAAGGCTATGGAGTTGTGTTCTTGAGCTTTCTTGAAGAACCACACTTGTTTGCTTTTTTCCTTTGATTTTTGGGTAAGTGTTCTTGATTTTTTCATGTAAAACCTCATCTTTTCTTCTTGTGTTCTTGAGCCTAACTCATGAGCATGTTCATGAAGGTTTGTTCTTGCTTAAAGGAGGGTTCTTGGTGGAAAAAGGTGGAGACTTGAGCTAAAGGAGGAACCTTGAAGATGTAAGCTCCCACTTGGGAAATATGAACCAAAAAGCCTCCTCTTTTCTTGTTGAGTGCCTCAGTTTTGATATGTTCATGAGGAGAATGTTGTTTAAAATTTTGTAAAGTAATGGTTTGATGAAGATCTTTAAGGGGGTGTGTGTTTTGAACCATGGAATCATGGATTTGATGAGTAAAGGTGCCACCTTTGGACCTTTGTGTGTTGTTCATGTGAAAAGATGAACATGAACCCTATATGGACCCTTGATGATTTCAGCCATGTCATGTAATAATAAGGTTTGATGATAAAAAAATTTGATTAAGTTGTTAAGTGTGGAAAAATGATTAGAAAGATTAACTAGGTGGGTTAACTCTAAGTAAAACTCAATAATCATGATTAATAATGGCTAAAAACTCTAATTAAAATAGCTCATCAAATCTGCCCCATAAAGTATATAAGGGTTTAGTTGTTTTAAAATTAAGGAGATGATGAATTAGGTGATTAATTAAGGGTAGGGATTAATTAACAAAAGTAATTAAGGATTTAACTCTAAAATTGGACTAAAGTAGGGTTTAGGTACACTAATTAAATAATTAGTAAAATTTAAGTATCATGACCTAATGGGACTAAGGATATTTCATAATGTGACTTAATAATAGAAAAATCCAAGAATTAATGTGAATTAGGATTTATAATCAAAAGTAATTAAGGTTTGTTAAGTAAACACATTTAAGGCTAAATAACCAGTTTTTAGGGAAAATTGGGGAGAGCATATCTCCCTCCACAGAGGTCATATAGGGTTGTGCCTTATATCAAATTGAATCTTGAGATGTTATCTATGTGGTGTCAAAATTTGGTATCAATTGAAGATGTATTCCGTTCTGTATGTTCGTTTGAGTGAGGACTGCACAGGGAGGCCATGTGCAGGAGCTGTACATAGCTGCAACTTCCACGAATTTGTTCTTCTTATGTGCTTACTCAAATTAGGCTCATAATATGTCGAATTAAAGATAAATGTGTCTAGTTGTCTACATAAAAATTTAAGAGCAATTGATTTAGTAGATTGTCCAGAATCGCAGAAATGGTAAAGGATGTTTAGGGCCCTGTTCGGAGTTGGCAAACAACTTTGCTTGTCCAACTTCAAATGGTGATAACCGGAGCTAGGAAACTCCAAATGAGGCATGTGATACCTTTTTGGAAAGGTAATTGAGTCTAGATTAACATACTAAAAGATGAGAATTTTATAACAAGTGAGTTACGCTCAGTGACTAGAAAACAGAAGCGTGTAAAGTTATGGGAAAACCGTGAAAGTGATATTTAGGCTAATTGGGCTTAAGGGAACCCTTAGCAATTTATAATAATTAATGTTCAAGGTTATGAAGGATATATTTTGATGGTAAATTTTGTGATTAGTTGTAAGTTAAGTGAAAAATGCCTTAATCTAAGAGAGTTTATTAATGGACTAAGGGTCTAATGAGTTATTGTGGACTTAGTGAACAATTCCTTATGAACTAAAATCATGTAATTAAGTAATAAATGGTCTAGACTTGTAATGGGCATATTATTGGCATATAAGTATGGAAAGTGGGATCATTAAATGGTTAAGTCTTGTATATGACTTGATTAATTACTATGTAATTAATGATGTGAATGGTTCATACTCTAGGTGTACCTAGAGAACCTTGCACATGAGGATTTATTGGAGCATACGTGTTTTACTGTTGGAGTTGGGCTTGTGATAAGCTCATGGAGGTAAGCTCCTAGTTCTAGTTGACTCTTCTATCTTGTGGCCCCACCATGATGGTGCACATTATGGTTGTATTGTATGAAAGTAAATGGTATAATGTATATGTGCATTCATTCACATTCATATAGATGTTATATGATCTTGATGTTATGATGATGCACTGATGATATATGTTATGAGGATCCTGGCCAGTGATCATGGTATGTAGGTTGCCTATAACTTGACTCTGGGAGCTATTTCATACTGAGGTTGTGTTGACTGTCTGTGGCTTGACCCTGGAAGTCACACGTGTAACCGTCTATGACTTTGACCCTGAGGTTACACAAGGATGATATGATGATGCTATGTTTATGTTGTATGTCTGTATTATATGCTTTATATCTGACTTGTCATGCAGGAAGTGGGCTCAGGGGTTAGAAGATCCTCTATGAACCTTGAGCTTACTGAGATGTTGTTATCTCACCCCGTTTGGGGACATCATTTTAGGTACCCAGAGTAGTGGTGATGCTTCTAGGGGCAAGGCCCCCGCATTGGAGTAGTTGATGATGCAGCTGATGATTTTATATTATGTTTAGATTTGATGTTGGCATGTAGACTTGTTTACATGCTTAATTATTTTATGGAGATTATTATATGTATTTATTTAGGCTCATGATTGTATTCTTAGAGCCATGGATTATTTACTGATGCTTTTATACTTTGAATTAATATAGACTTGATGCATGTATTCAGTTAATTTGGGCATGGAGCCTTATTATTTGTATTGACCCATTGAGGGGATTGCAATCCGTGTGGGATTTGCAAGCTATCTTTTAAATTATTGTATCAATTAGGTGATCTGTATGTGTGGGACCATATTCCTAGTTATCCGAAATACAGCCGTTATACTGTTCGTGAGACTCGGTTAGGAATGACACTTGATGTCATATCTTGATGGTCAATGGGGCCACTAATACTGGCTAATAGGAGTAATTAGTGGATGTATGTATAGATTTACGCTTTTGCAGTATCTTACGTGAACGTTTTTAGAAATGTTTTTATAAAATGTTTTGGAAAAAGTTTACTCGTATTTTTCTAAAACGTGTTAGTATTCTTTTAAAATAAAGCCTTCCGCTGTGAATGTTAAATATCATGTATGTTAAAAACCGGATTACTACGGGGTGTTACAATGATATTTGTAGTCTTGCAGTGAAATAATATCCTCTTGATTTTTCTAAGCATGAGAGAATTAATTTGAATTGTCAATTGAAGCATTTCCACAAGGACATCCCAAAACATCCAATACTTCAAAATTTATCTTCAATTTCTGAGTTGTGTCAAGAATTAGCTAAGACAGGAAAGTCAAATTCCTATAATTTGGTTGATAGGCTAATTCGTCTTATTTTAACACTACCAGTTTCAATAACAAGTGGTGAACGTGCATTCTCAGCAATGAAAATTGTGAAAACAAGGCTTCGAAACAAAATGGAGATTTTCTTGCAAATAATTTGATTGTGTATATTGAAATAGAGGTTGCTGAAACTTTTACTACATATTCTATCCTTGAAGATTTCGTCAGTTTAAAAGAGCGTCGTTTACAATTTTAGGTATGCATTTTTTTTATTATATTTTAAATTATTTATTAAATGTTATTATGCATATATTTATTATATTTGTGTGTTTTCATATCCTTAGGACAATGCTTGGTTCATTACTTATTATGTTGTGGGAGGAAAGTGAAATTCTTATGTTTGAAATGCTTATCGAAAATGTTAGTGCTTTTTTATATGTTTGCTTTGATATATAATCATTGATAATTGTTTATTTGAATTTTCAATGTTATGTGACATTATTTAATACACAATTTAAATAACTATGCTAGAATTCATAGTAAATTTATTTCCTGATTAATTTGTGTAATTACAATAATATTTTGATAATTTAATATGTCAAAATTTTTTAGCACCACCTAAATTTTTGGTCTGGTTCTGCCACTGAGTATAATCCTTGGGAGGACTTTAAACTTTAAAGCCTTATGTCTGGACTAGCTTTGAGCAGAATTGTCGCCCTTGGAGGAGGATACCTGTAGTTTATAAAAAAAAAAAAAAAAAAAAAAAACACTCCATATTAAGGATGTGCATGACAACCTTTCCAAAATGAGTTTTTTTTTTTTTTTTTTAATTCCTGTTTTCAAAAACATCAATGGATAGAAATAATGTTTGGTTAAATTGATTTATTTTTTTATTCCCAGAATAAACTGATTTAATTTTTGTGCTAAAAAATATAAAAAAAAAGAATAATTTTTTTTTACTTTTCCGTTTCGGTACACTGAAAGAAAATTAATTCTCTCTCTCACTTCTTCATGCCCACTCACATACCAACACCAAATCATTACCGGTCTTCAACCATATCACCATACCACCACCCCTCCCTTCACCGTGTCACACGAAAATTAAAAAACAAACAAAAAAAATCCAACTTAAGTAACGTTTTTTTAAAAATAATTTCAATTTTGTTCTCATTTCGTAAATTCCACCTCTTCCACCATGTTTGTTCACAAACTAGTTTTGTATTGGTAAATGGTATTTTATTCATTTCATTTTTTTATATTTTCAGGTGTAAATAAATATTATTAAATTTTATTAATAATTACACAATCAATTATGTAATTTTTTTAAATGTATAAGAGATGTGATAGAAATATATTCCATTCTTTCCTTCCTATAATCAATCTCACAAACCCTGATCTCGATTTTCAAAGAATAATTTTAAAAATGAAATATTTTTCCAATTTTTACGAATTTAACTAAAATTAGTGGTACTCTATTATAATATTTATTTTAATAAATTTTAGTTGCATTCCCGTAGCATTCTCGGTTGTGAGTTGTGACACTTCTAATTTGTGTATATCTCTTGATAGATCATTTGATGGCCTAAACAAATGAAATGCCTGGTTCTTATTGGGGGAATTTTCATCCGTTACAAAAAAAAAATGATTAACCAAAAGAAAATTCTTTGCCTCTATAGTTTCTAATATACCTGATCTGGAACATGATGATATGCTGTGAGCGCCAAGTACTTGCAATACAGGGAGTGGTGACAGCTCCCTTGTGGATGCCCTTACAAATTGAGTAACTATATAATTTGACACATGTACTAATAGTTCCATGTGGTTGCTGAAAGGTTAATCCAATTGCTTCATGATATGGAAATACAATATTTATGCTGAAAATAATTACAACATGCACATAAAGTTAATATATATGTTGTACCGTTAGGTTCTGTGAGCCCACTATGTACCCTATAGGATAACGTTACTATATGGATTATACCACTAGGCGAGGTAATGACCAGACTAGTAGGTATAGTTCCAAGAGGCAAGAAAGCTAATAGCAATGGCAGATTAATAACAGGAGTATGACTTGGAAGTAAATGGACATAACAACAGTACATAAAAGATGCCTCTAAGGTGTGCCCAGGAGGGCTATTTATAAGGGAAATGGAGCGGGTTGGTGAGGGAGAGGTCAACTCTCCTTGGGATTTACTCCCATGATGCAGTGTTAGGCGTGCTGGCGCTGTCATTGTGGCAGTGTTGCGCCCTCTGCACTCTGGCGGTGTCAGCGCCGGGCAAAGGGGGAGTTTCCCTTTGTGGTGCGCCTTCAACGGTTAGCGTTCCAAGATGGGACATTTTGGTGTATGCCTTGGGCCTGCTGCTACGTTGGGGGTTGATGGGGTCCATGTCAGCCCTAAGGGCTGACGTGGGGCAAGGCTGAGGCTGGGCTTGAGTGATTGGGCCAGCTGAGGGTTGGGCCTGTGTAGTTGGGCCACCCCAGTACTTGGGCCATCCAGAACAGGAGCCCCCCCAGCTTGGTAGCAGCCGTGGGGTGGTGCCAAGTTAAAGACTCCGGACGTTCTCGTCAGGGCGGTATGCGTCCTTCAAGGGGAAGTTACTGGCGCTTTATGGGTATAAGTTGGCGCCTTGGTAGATAGGATTCGGCGACCCATCGTTTGGCGATGTGAAATGCTTGAGCACGGGCGATTGCTTTTGGTGATAACTGTCCTACGGTCATTGATGACGGGGATTGGTAGGTGACGGAAACGAAAAGTTGCCTCTTAAAGGTACTTTAAGAGGCTTTTCGGTTTCCGAGGAGCCGTAATGATGAGTTATCCCATCATTACTATTTACTGCAGGTATCCAAGCGTCATAGGGTTCGGCGCATTAATGCGACGCGACTGGTGATTTGTCCCTTTGAAGTGACCGTTTTGCCCCCTCTCCTTAACCGCTCATCACACGATGAGCATGCCATCGTACGGTTAAGTGAGGGTTACTTACACGTGTCTGTGTGAGACTAGTGTGACTTGCGTAACCGCTCATCCCATGATGAGCATGCCATCGAACGGTTAAGTGAGGGTTACTTACACGTGTCTGTGTGAGACTAGTGTGACTTGCGTAACCGCTCATCCCACGATGAGCATGCCATCGTACGGTTAAGTGAGGTCTCTCTTTCCCCCCCCCCCCCCTTTTTTTTATAAAAAGGGGGAGCCCCCTTGTTAGGGCTCTTTCTTACGCGAAACCTACACTCTTGCGCATTGCTCAGAGCCTTTGTTCCCTATCCTCAGTTTGGTGTGATAGTGTCGGTCTTCTTTCTCTTCTTTCCTGCGATTCTCAAGTATAGTCCTTCTTCTCTTATCGTTTCTATTCTCATTTCTGGTTGTCTTCTACTCTTTTTTCTGATGTGCCGATGGTTAGGTTTACAGAACCTATCCCAGGCCTCATACTCCCTGAATTGGAAGTAGAAATCAAGGAAGAGGAGTTTGACGAGACTTTTGAGGCAGTGGGGGATAGTGCGGTGGGGCCAGCGATGCGATAGTGTCTTGCTAGTTGCGCCCCAAGTCGTCCCTTAGTTCCTGGGGTTGAGAAGTTTCCCCACGGGAAGGTGCCCGAACTTCTGGGTTTTAGCGAAAAGGAGATTCAAAATCTCCTTCCCGAGAGAGCTTTAGGTCCTATCCTACCGTATGCTGGTGAGGCGTCATGTTCAATTCCCCGTAGTGGGCGCCGCAGAGGGCGCCACGATTTGGTTGGTGATAAGAGCTCCAGATCTGCTGGGCGTTCGCATGCCGCCTCTAGGAGGCAGATGCTCGCTTCACGCCGTCCCGTTTCTCGGCGTTCTGATCTTGGAGTTGGGCGATTAATTCGACCCGTATCGTCAACCGCCTGCGTCAAAACCGTCCCTTAGAGTATTATTTCCACCCTCGCCCTTCTCTTGTCGCCCTTCGTTCCTCTCATGGTAAGTGGCCCCAGCGTTTTTTAGACCGAAAGGCATCATTGTATAACAGTAATTGGCGTTCTGAGTGATGAACGCCGTTTTGTCTTGGTCTTCTAGAAGTGGGATCTGATTATAACCAGAGTATACGTCCATGAATGATAGCATTTTGAATCCGGACGCGTTGTCAACCAACTGATCGATGCTAGGAAAAGGGTAAGCATCCTTTGGACAGACTTTGTTTAGGTCGGTGTAGTCAACGCACATTCGCCATGCGCCGTTTGGCTTTTTAACCAAAACTGGGTTCGATAACCAAGTTGTGTACTTGATTTCCCTGATGAACCTGGCGGTGTGGAGCCTTTTGACTTCTTCAGCAATCACCCTCTGGCGGTCGGGACCGAATTTCCTCTTTTTCTGGGCGACTGGCTTGGCTTTGGGATCCACCGACAAACGGTGGCAGCAAACGTCTGGATTGATACCTGGCATGTCAGAGGGCTTCCATGCAAACAAATCTTTGTTTTCCTTGAGCAACTTGATTAACTTTCATTTCATCTCTAGGTCGATGGTGACCCCGATGGTTGTTGTTTGATGATCTGCATCTCCTAAGACAACATGTTCCAACGCTCCATCAGGCGTGGGTCTGTCATGTTCCACGCGGGGATCGTCTCTAGCATCAAATTCTACCAAAAAACATTGGTCACGCTCCTTTGTCTTCTCGCCTGGATTTCTTTTTGCTGGCGACGTCATCCCCTGCTTGAGCGCCCTTTCATCGTTGAAACTAGCTTTGGCTATTGGCCGTAAGGATATGTTGTAGCAGCTTCGAGCTATCGTCTGGTCTCCTCGCACTGTGGCGACTTTGTTGTCCCGGGCAACGAACTTCATTGCCAAGTGGGGGTGTAAAATGCTTGCCTCGAAGGCAGCAAACATCCTTCTACCAAGAATGGCGTTGTAAGCTGATGGGGTGTCGAGCACCAAAAACTGGATGTCTGCGGATCGTGAGGTGGGTGGTGTTCCAAGGGAAAGCCGCAAGGTAATCACTCCCAGTGGCTTTGTGGTGGTAGCATTGAAACCTGAGAGTTCACCTGTAACAGGAGTTAAACTATCAACAGTGAACCCTAACGCTTTAAAGCATGGTAAAAACAAAATGTCGGCTGAGCTGCCGTGGTCAATAAAAACGCGATTAACGCCGAAGTTGGCGATTATAGCTTGAATGACGAGCGGATCATCATGTCCTGGGAGGACATCGCCTAAATCGCTGGCGTCCCAAACAATTTGAGGCCTTGTTGGACCAGGACTGTGCTTTGCTTTGCTGATCACTTTGCCAGCGACCGCCAGACACTGCTTCAAGTGTTTCTTTCTGGCGTTCGCAGTCTCTCCTCCTCCGCTCAGCCCGCCTGAAATCATGTTTATCACTCTGTGCTTCACCGCGGCTGAATCTTCGTCTACTTCTTCTCGCATTCCTCTGCGGTTTGGACTTGCTTGCGCTCTGTGATTCCTGGGGGAATCTTCTCTCCTGTCACGATTGTAGGTGGTTCTGGATCCAGATTGACGCGTTCTCCTTCTTTCAGGCGATTTGTTGCGCTCCCGATATCGCCTCCCTGCTCCCGAAGGGCGTGAGCCGTCTCCTCCTCGCCTCTGCACTCCGTTTTTGATGAGTTCATCGATTTCATCTTTGAGGTGCCTGCACTGCTCAGTGTTATGACCGTTGCTACGATGGAACTTGCAGTACATGGTGTTTTCTTTAGGCGGGTTCTGAGACTGTTGGGTGTTCTTGGATTCTTCCTTATACTCCGTTTGCAGGACGGCGTGTGTCTGACGTCATGATGTATCACGCCCGGGAGGGCGGTTTGAATATTTGGCTGGTTTGTTTCCTTTCTTACTTTCTTCCATTTGGTTTTTTTGTTTACTGAGTGCCTTTTCTTGACCGTGGGCGTCATCGACTCGACTTCCTTTGTACTCTTCGATTCGCATGTACTCCTGGGCCACCCTCTTGACTTCTTCCAGGTCAGTGATCTCGTGGCGGGCGAGCTCGTACGCGAACGCACCTTGCCGCAAACCCGAAAGAAGTATATATACCTGTACTTTTGGGTCCAGGCCTTGCACTTGTAGGGCCTCCTTATCAAAGCGGTCTAAAAAGGACCTGATGGACTCGCCTTGTTGTTGGCGTACTGTTTCTAGAGAGTGGACGGATTTCGGCACAGGGCGACTGGTTGCAAAGTGAGACTGAAACTTGCTCGCCAACTCATCACATGAAGTGATACTACCAGTCGGTAGAGTGGTGTACCATGTTAAGGCTCGTCCCCCAAGTAGTGTGGGGAAGGTCTTGCACATGAGGAGGTCAGTTTCACCATGGAGAGTCATGGCCGCCTCAAACTTCTGGATCCATTCAAAAGGATCGGCATCTCCGACATATGTGGTGATATTGGAGGGTCCTTTGAAACCAAGGGGTATGGGAGTTAACCGGAGGATATCAGTCAGGGGTTTGTTGCGCCCTGACGTATGGGCTGGCGTGACTCGTAGGTTGTTGTTTCGGCGGGGCCGGTCATTTTGCGGTTGAGGAGCTTCAACGGAGTAGGAGAGGGCTGGGGCGTGATTGAAAGGCTGTTGGGCGGCGTATGGTTGCTGACCCTGGTTTTGATAGGACACTTGGTGTAGTGGAACGGCCGGATTTTGGGGTTGGGCAACGTAACCTTGGAAAGGAAAACCAGTTGGGTAAAGCTGAGGGAAAGGGGCGTATGGTCCCATAGGGAACGGGGTGACCATCGGTGCTCGGTAATCGTTGTGCATGGCTACTGGTAGACTTTGGGCTCGTAGTGGACGATGGGCTCGTGGGACGGGAATGACTGGTGTGGCAAAAGTGTGAAGAGGCATTCCAAAACGAACTCCTGGGGGCGGGGGTTGGTCTTGTATCAAGTTTTCTCCTTGCATTTCACGCATAGGTGCGTGATAGTTCAACTGTGCTATCCTGGGTTCAACTGCTTGCATTTGTGGACCGACGGATTGTAGTACTGGCTGGAGCATCTCGCCGGGGGGTCTCTCGGCTGGGGCTAAATGCATCGATGGCGGGGAGTTTGAATGTATTGTTTGTACATGACCGTCAGGAGTAACAGCCCTGGTTTGTTCTGCTCTTCTGGTTGTGACAACCATGTTTGTTACCAAAACGTAAAACACGTCTTGTGGATCTTTGGTAGGAGAATGAGAATAGAAGTTTATAGTTTTTCCACAGACGGCGCCAATGTACCGTTAGGTTCTGTGAGCCCACTATGTACCCTATAGGGTAACGTTACTATATGGATTATACCACTAGGCGTGGTAATGACCAGACTAGTAGGTATAGTTCCAAGAGGCAAGAAAGCTAATAGCAATGGTAGATTAATAACATGAGTATGACTTGGAAGTAAATGGGCATAACAACAGTACATAAAAGATACCTCTAAGGTGTGCCCAGGAGGGCTATTTATAAGGGAAATGGAGCGGGTTGGTGAGGGAGAGGTCAACTCTCCTTGGGATTTATCCCATGATGCAGTGTTAGGCGTGCTGGCGCTATCATTGTGGCAGTGCTGCGCCCTCTGCACTCTAGGTGTGTCAGCGCCGGGCAAAGGGGGAGTTTCCCTTTGTGGTGTCTGTCGTAGTCGCTTTCAACGGTTAGCGTTCCAAGATGGGACATTTTGGTGTATGCCTTGGGCCTGCTGCTACGTTGGGGGTTGAGGGGATCCATGTCAGCCCTAAGGGCTGACGTAGAGCAAGGCTGAGGCTGGGCTTGAGTGATTGGGTCAGATGAGGGTTGGGCCTATGTAGTTGGGCCACCCCAGTACTTGGGCCATCCAGAACAGATACTTTGTTCTTCTTGTTTTTATGTGTGTAGAAATCTGTCCCTCTGGTGTTTAACTTAAAGACGCATACATAATGCCGCATGATATTTGAATAAACTTTCGAGAGCTTAAATTTTTTGAACTATAATATGTGTGCATAAATGTACCAACTAGGATAATCCAAACTCTAAATTATTTATTTTTAACAAAGTTTACAATATTCACAATATGAATTTCAAAACAAACTGAACAAAAATTGAGCAAATCGAAAAAAAGAAAAAAAGAAAGACACTGAGAATCATCCCAAAACAACACACTTTACACCCCTAATTCCAAAATAACAATAAATTGTAACAATTTCTATTACCAAGGAAGGAGCCACGTTACCGAAAGAAATTATATTTTCAATCATCCAATTTCTTCCTGAGATGATTCCTTATAGCTTCACTGCGAGCTTTTGCGTGAGCCTGTTGAGGAGCTATGTTAACGAAAGACAGATAAGCTCCGAAACCAATCAACGAAGCTCCGAACACAAAGACGCCGGCGGTGACCGCCACTTGCCTCGCCGTCGGCGGGTACGACCAAAACACCATCGCGATTGGCAACTCCAGCTCCTTTTCCCCTTCTCAACAATAGAACATAAATGTGTGATTAATGGGCTTATCAAATCTGGGCCTAGCCCATACCCATTATAAAAAAACAGGCCCAATCTTATTCACTAAAATCTACAAAACCCTAGTTTCCTTCATTCACCTTATATTCCGTAACCCTTATCTCACAATCTCTGTGTCTTCAAGCCGCGGATTCGTAGATTCACTGTTTCCGTTGCAAGAATGGGACGCGTTCGCACGAAGACGGTGAAGAAATCATCAAGGCAAGTGATAGAGAGGTACTATTCTCGAATGACGCTGGATTTCCATACCAACAAGAAGATCCTTGAGGAGGTGGCGTTGATACCATCGAAGAGGCTCCGAAACAAGATTGCGGGTTTTTCGACCCATCTCATGAAACGGATCCAGAAGGGTCCGGTTCGCGGAATTTCGCTGAAGCTGCAGGAGGAGGAGAGGGAGCGGCGCATGGACTTCGTCCCCGACGTCTCCGCCGTAGGAACCGATCACATCGAGGTTGATAAGGAGACACTCGACATGCTCGCCGCCCTTGGAATGGGCGAAATCCCTGGTGTTGTTCAGGTTGACCCTGTCCCCGTTCAGCAGCAGATTCCCTTTGGTCGCGGCGGCGGCGGACCTGGGAGGAGGTTTTAAGCTTCTTCTTTTTTTCCGGTGATGCTTTGTTTTAGAGGAATTGTTATGTTTTGAATTTTGTTTTACTTAATTTCGGTTTCTGTGATAGGGTTTTGGATTATTGAACTCTGTTAAAGTGGTGGTTGTTACCGGAATTTAATTTTGTTTTGTCTTTAGTAATTCCTATGATATGGTATCTAAAGAGTACTTGATGTTGTTTTGTTCCGCTAATATTAGAACTTTGAAGGGTTAAGATATTGTGTAATGAGGAAATAGAATGGTTGAATTTGTGTACTCAAATCCCATCTAGTGGATTTCAGCTATTTCTCTCTACCTTGGTGTTAAGAGCGCCATGTTGCGGTTTATTTTGTTATTTATCACACATTTTATGTTTGGGCTGGATTTCAGATTTTAGATTAAACTTAATTAACTAAATTTTTCGTTTAATTGCGTTTAGTATATGTGGAAAACCAACACAGATTGCCTTATGATATCTGTGGATTGAGATTTACACAAAACACTCATTGTATGGGGTTCAATGGTGTTTGTATAGTTTGCAGCTTAACATCTGCATTGCTTCCGATTTTGTTGATCATTCCCTATTGACTTTCTTTGTTTTTGTGACTACAAATTGGCTATCTTAGCCTATGAAATGGTCTTTTAGTTTGGCTGGACGATGAAGTGATCTTAGTCATATTTGGATTCTCATTGACATTTCAAAGGATTTTGCCTTTTCCATTTTTTCATGTCTGGTTTTGATTATTTTTGGAAAAGGTATAGCTATTATTTTTTCCTCCGAGAACTAGTTTAAAATAATTTTGATTATAAATTATTTTTGTTGTAATATAAGTCAATTCGAATATATGGTTGCTCTTGGAGAGGTTGGGGGATACCCAATGTTGAATGAGAAAATGTGTGCCCTTGATCAAAGTTGGCCGAGAGAAATAGACCAAAGTGAGTAACTCATATTTGAAAACCATTGCCATTTGGTATGTCCTCTCACATAAATGAAATATGAAAACTTTGTGATGGACCAGCGAATGGTTATTAAATCAACTGAACATCTCATGCCAGATGTAGAATGAGATCACTAATTCACTATGCTACCTGTGGAATTGGGATCTTAACTCTTTCAAATCTTCCTTTACAATTCGTAATCATTGAACGGCCATACAATTATCGCATTCATGTTTGTGAAACATAAAGATCAACCTCCTTCTATAACTAGGTTTCAATTTCATTCATGTTTCAAACCCTTGTTAAAACAATAAAGGGAGAAGTTCAAATACCCTATTGGTTTTCCTTTGAATTGTTACCCTCTTATTCTTTCTTTTTTTTTAATCACTTGGCCCCCAAAATAGTTTTTTCCATCCAAATTCATCATTAGCACTATTAGAAACTTCACAAACATGTTTATTTTACCCTTATTACAAAAATACTTCAGTTATCTGGTGTATCATGTTGTTTCCCCAAGAATAAAATTTCTCAAGTTTCATTATTTAATTTTATTTTACGTCCCACGTTATTTAATTTAGTTTATAATTTATAGCTTGAAACTTAGATATAGAAGTATTAGGTCTTTTATTTTAATCTATGAGTGATAAAAAAAAATTATGGAAGGTTAGTATTTATGATTTTTTAATATTTTTATATATATAAATATGAAGTATTATATGCCTGCAAAAGTAATAAAAACAAGTATGACGTTATCGCTTCTGTATAGCTTTTTGTGTAGTTGGGTTATTTGTTGAATGAGTCCTGTGTTTTTTCTATTATAGTTTTGATTGGACTAGAATTTTTCGATGAGCTATGATATTTATTTTAGCTACACCAATAAAAGTTAAAAGCAATCCATTGTAGACAAAAATTTTTAAATAAACCAACAACCATTAATTACATTGGTTCCATTTTCAATTTGTTAGACATGTATTAATTTGTTAGACAGAATTTTTAAATTTTTTCGTTCTTTTTGTAAAAATATAAAGATTTAAAAAAAAGATATTGTAAGTGGCACTTAGATATCCAGTTTTTCGGTGTGGTCTTGAGCTTACTATATGTAATGTTTTATTAATTAGAAATTAATTTAATGAAGTTGTTTAAATTTTAAATTTTCTAGTATAGTTTGGAATAATTTGTAATAGTGTGGGCTGAAAAATGAATTTAAATAAAAGAAATTGGAACAAAAAATTAGATATTGTAGAAAAAAGAAATTTTATTATATCTAATATTCTCAATTTATTAAATACAATAAATGTTGGCTCTGTAGAAGTAGATTAATTATTTATAAAAATCTTGAAAATAATTGTAAAAGGTGTATACCTGTATCAAATTCACAACAAATGGAGGATAACAAGTTCTAAGAAGGATAGAATAGATATATTAATTAAATTTTTATTAAAGATGGATTTGGATGAAAAAAAATAAAATAAGGAAAGAAGTGATAAAAAAAAAAAGGTATAAAGAGATACATGATTAAAGGGAAACCATAGGAGCTTGCTTACCAAAAAAAAAAAAAAAAGAACGGAAACCATAGGGATTTTTTTGAACTTTTCCCAACAATAAACTAGTTTTAATTCAATAAATTGATGCCAAATTCAAACAACTTCTTACATTTCGTATTGAGACAACAGCAAATTATTGCTACAAGTAGGTTAGAAATGAAGCACCGAGAATTTTAGGTGCATCTTACACTTATAGACTTGATTAAAGTATTAGTAATGTCATTTTCAAAAACCAAAAAATAAAAACAAACTCACATATAACAGAACTTTCGTCTTACCTTGTTTTTCTTTTCTATCAATAGCCTGCCCCTCCCTACCTTCAATAAACTTTGTGAGATTATTGTAATTTTCAACAATACCTATATTGATATTGAAAATCTTCAAATGTGTTTTTTCCTTTATAAAAAAATGATATTTCTGAGAAATTTAACTCTTTGTGTCACTTCATTGTAACTTTGAAAAATATTTAACGATATTTTGCTAATTACAGTCAAGTTGTTACAAGAAATAAGTATCAAAAACACTCTATGTGCGAGTAAAGTTTATCCACATATAATTACCAAAAACATATACATATAATAATAACAAAGGATTGAAAATACTATACGGTAATTTTATTATGTTTCAACTTGTATGTAGAGTTATAGAAATTTCACAAATGTAAAACGAAAAAATAAAAGTTGGAAACTGATTTGAGCTTTTTGTTCAACACAAAAAAAAAAAAAAATAATAATAAATAAAAAGTGTGTGTCATTTTAAAGAAGATAAAATTGTATCATTTTAAGAGAGAAAAAAATAGATAAATGAGGAAAGAGTTGACAAAAAAAAAGTGTGAGTCATATCTCTTTGTGAGAGTTAAAGAATATAAGTGAGGCAAAAAAATTTATTTATTGCAATTTAATTAAATAATTACGCAAATATCACAGTTTGGAAAATATTTACGCATCTATTGCACACTGTGACGTTTCTTTTGGGCGTCACATGTGACGCTCCACTGGGGCGTCTCTCATGAAGAGGAAGACGCCCAAATGAGGCGTCTTTCATGAGGTGGTGACACGTGTCACTTGTTTTTCCAAAAAAAATTAATTTAATCATAAAACTTCTAAAGGCCATAACTTTTGACTCGAGTATCCAAATCAGGTAATTTTTTTTTTTGATTCCACATAACTTTTCGAGATATACGCAATGGTATCTCATTTGACATATTTTATTTCTCACAAACATAATTTTAATTTGCAAGAATGGTATTATAAGAGCGGTTAAACCCAGAAGCCTCTGAGTTCTGGATTTGTGATTTAATATAAAAAATTTGATTTGTGATTTAAATTTTTTTATAATAATTTTCTTTATTATAACAAAATTTTGGTTTGTGATTTAAATTCAAAATAAAAAAATTATTATTAATAAGGAAAACAAAATAAAGATTTGATTTGTGATTTAAACTAAAAAATCAATTTGAAAAATCTGCAGAAATGAAGAAAATAATTAAATAAATATTCTAAATTTCTAAGGAAGAAGGATATTATTTTTAAAATTAATGATTAATGCTATAAGCTTCTGGGTTATTATTCGTGGTCTAAAATTAATGATGGCTTATGAATGTTTTTCAAAAATAAAATTACCTAAATTAGGCGTGATTTCCTCTTGATTGAAACTCAATTTAGACGTGATTGGTGATGTGTTAGGTTTTGACAAGTGTTGACACATGTCACATTTTTAAACTCAGAAGCCTCTGAGTTCTGCGTTTGTGATTTAATACAAAAAATTAATCAAGATTTGACGTGTGATTTAAATTTAAAAAAAATAATTTTTATTATTTTTAATATAAAAATTTTAGTTTGTGATTTAAATTAAAAGTAACAATTATTATTAATAAGGAAAACAAAATAAAGATTTGATTTGCGATTTAAACTCAAAAATCAATTTAAAAAATTTGTATTAATAAAGGAAATAATTAAATAAATATTCTAAATATCTAAAGAAGAAGGATTACCTGATTTAAATTTAAATTATGTTGGTGAGAAATAAAATATATCAAATGAGATGTCATTGTGTAGATCTCGAAAAGTTATGTGGAATCAAAAAAAGAATTACCTGATTTGGATATTCGAGTCAAAAGTTATGGCCTTTAGAAGTTTTATGATTAAATTAAATTTTTTTTAAAAAAAAAAAAACAAGTGACACGTGTCACCACCTCATGAGAGACGCCCCATTTGACATCTTCACCTTCATAAGAGACGCCCCACTGGGGCGTCTGACGCCCAAAAAAAGTGTCACAGTATTCAATAAATGCGTAAATATTTTCCAAACGGTCATATTTACGTAATTATTTAATTAAATTACAATAAATAAATTTTTTTTGCCATATAAGTGATGTCAATCGTAAACTTTTTTTCCATAAATAAGTAAACTACGAGGATAGAAAACCATGGAAGAGAGAGTAACCAACCACCGCACACGCGAATTGAAATAAAACGGAAACCTGAAATTGGGAGAAGCCATAGCACATAGCCACAGAGCAGAGAGAAATTGCCTATGAGGTAAAACGGAATGTGTTATTGTTCTCCTCGCAGCACTTCACCTCGTAAGTTATGCTTCACTTCCCAAACCAAATTATGCGTTTTTTTTTTTTTTTCTGATTAAAGTCCAAGTCTTTGTGTTTTCTTCTTCCTCTGTGTTCTGTTCTCGAACTTGCCAATTTACGCTTCTATGTAAAAAAATTTAATAGCTTTAAGGGTTTTTTTCTTCCTTCATATGCCGTTTTGTTTTGGGTGTGTAAGAAACTTGGAAAAAAGAGAGCTTGATCTAGTAGATAAAGCTAATTAACACAAATGCAGTGCATATATTTCTGTTTATTACAAGAGTTTGTAACTTTTTGTGCTTTTCACTTTACCTTTTCGACAGTGCTCATAACCTGCTGAATCAGATGCAAAAAAAAAAAAAAAATGTCATGAAGTTTGGTGTGTATTACTGCTGTTAATTGTGTAGGAGGTTGTTGTTTGAGAGTTGTTTATTGCAATGTCTAGACCTTGGGCCCTGGTTTGTCTTCTGTTGTTGTTTGTGCTCACATCACAGTTTGAGTGGAAGCAGCAATATCATAGTGAACTTGAAGGGATTCGTACCACCTCTCAGAAAATGAAAAACATATCTCAAAGGGAAAAATCTTTGAAAGAAAAGGTGAGTTCTCGTTTTATTTTTCTTTGCTCTTCATTTAAGAGACTTCTTTTGAAAACCAAATAGAGACCAACAAAACTTTAATGTTGGGCATTGCATCAGAAATTCAGAATGAACTAGGCTACATTGACATTACAAGTTTCCTTTTTTCCCCTTTATTGCAGTTCTCATGTATTTTGGTTATTGTATTGATATAGGTAGAATAGACAACCTTAGTGTTCTTAATTTATTAAATGTAATAAAAAGGGAGCCCTTTTACATCTATCTCCTTCAATTTTTGTTATTTGGTGGCCAGTTTCTTTCGCCTCTGCTCAGGGATCACTCTCTTCAGTAGGAAATGTGAAGTCTATTTGTCATCAAACTCATCACTATTATTCATTCTGATGCATTGCTAACGATCACTCTCTTTAGAGTTTACTTAAACTTTTGAAGTCCTTAGTTATTTTTTTAACATACTTTCTTGCCTTAACACACAGCTCAAGACGTCATGAGTTTAAGAATAAGTTGAAATCCTCCTAATATAGAAAGTATTGAATGCTTTTTATGTTCCTTAGATATTAAATTCATCTAGTCTTTCATTTAATACTTTCTTCATTAAGTATTAGGAGGATATAGCAACACTCTGATTTTGATTCTGGCTGTTTGAATTAACTGAAATTTTCAAGTCTTGAATTCCCAACAATGTGTAATGTGTAATGTGAACCTGGTAAACAATATGTCTATAGCTTCTTATTTTCTACTACTAATAAGGAGAACACTCTAGGAGTTTCCATATTCATACTCTATTAAAAGAATTCCAAAATAAACCTTAAACCTTTCATGTTACTATCGTCTAAATAGGTTTGAATTAAACATTGATATGTCATTTCACCATTTATTATTTATAAAGAAACCAAAAAAATAAAATGATTAAATGCATGCTATTGTCTATGTACTTTCATTATTTTCCCCCTTGTTCCCTCCATTATGATATTCTCTCTTCACTATCCTCACCTTTCTCCTTTTTCTCTCCTATCACTTTTCTATTTTTAGAATATAAATTTTTTAATTTTTCTTCAACTTTTTTTATGCATGCATCTGTGTGTTTTCCCTTTTTCTTTTATCTATCATCCAATTCTCAGCCTAATCTGAAACTGGATTGCCTTTTGTTCGGCACTTTTAATTTCTGTTATATTATACTTTTCCAGCATCTTATCTGTTTGTCGTGGCATCTTATATGTCTTTTAGTTCTCAAGCATCATCTGTGTTCTTATCTTTTAAATATAATGTTCATATGAGCATATTGTAATGGTATGCAACAATTGTGGCTTCTTTTAAGGATTTAAAATTCCAAAATACAGTTCTGTGGTATGAATCAAGTTTCTTGGTGTTATCTTACTTCTGTGCAGATTATTCTCTCTCAAGAGAAGAATATTCAAAGACTTAATGAGCTTGTTCGGAGTCTTCGTGAGCAGTTGCTACAATGTAAGGCTGATTCTGAGGTTTCTAATATCACCTCCACCCCTTTTGCAGAATTCATATCTGAGCTTGAGCAACAGCCAGTCTTAGAGGACTAGTTGTGAATCACACATGTTGAATAACCTATATGTAAGTTTAAAGACCTTGTTACGTTTTCTAAGGAGTTTCTTGAAGAGGTTGTGTGTACATAAATAGCATAAATTAGAAACATAATAGTACATTTGATCTATATATTATGATATATTTTTGTTGAGTAAAGTTTTGTTGTTGGGATATTCAAGTGTGATAAGTCTCACATAATGTGTGTTATTGCATTGTCCCCTAATATGTTTCTGTCTTTGTTGTGATAAAATCTTAAAGTACTCGAGCATTTGTAGTATGTTACATGTGAGGATAGCAAGCCTATTAGGAAGAGAAAGGAACCTATATGGACTAAAGACTGTGTCTTGTAGAGTCAGTGAAAGGTCCAATTAATAGTAGAAACGATTGTGTACGGTCAGTAGCATAGTCTGATGTATAGTTGAGTCATTGAGGTGGGTATTAACCACTATATAATACAATGGGTTGTATGTACAATGGGTATGATGAATAAAGAACTCTTTTCTGTTTTTTGTTAAATCTCTCTCTCTAGTCAGATACAAGTCTGCGTCTTGTATCAAATTGTGCTTTCATTTTGACCCATCAACCATGAGGGTTCAAGATTTGGCCGAAGAATTCACCGCTCACCGTGATCAAGTTCATCAGCGGTTGGATCAAGTGAATGAATCGATTGAAGCACGATTTGTAGTGATGGAGGCACAACTTAGTGAATTTATGTCTCGTTTTCCTCAGTCACAAGCAACAATTCAACAATCGCCATTTACCCAGCCACCACCAACAATGGGTTCTGATGATCGAGGGTCTCTGCGTTTTGTGAAAATGGAGATTCTTTCATTTGAGGGTCAAAACCCTAACAATTGGATCTTCAAATCCGAACTGTTCTTTCGTCTACAACAGACTCCAGATCATCTCAAGGTCCAAATCGCAGGGTTGAAGATGGACGGTGCTGCAGGGGACTGGTTTCAATGGATCTTTAATAGTGGTACGGTGCAAACGTGGGAGGAGTTCACTAAGGCAGTGAGACAATGTTTCGGTTCGTAACATTACAGAGATGTCAGAGGAGTTCTTGCAAAATTGACCCAAATTGGTTCCTTGGCGGATTATATGTGAGAATTTCAAAGATTGATGAACCAGGTACATGATCTCAGTGTTAATCTTTTAATGATTCTTTTCATTTCAGGATTGCAACCTGATCTTCAGGGAGAAATTCAGTTGCATTGGCCCACTAGCTTGCATTAAGCTATGCAACTAGCTTTAGATTATGATAGCCATCATTCTGAGCTTCGTTCCTCTTTCACCAAGCATACCAAGAAATCCTTTCATCGTCCCCACTCACCCACCAAAACTGAGAAAGCTACCCCTTTAGCTATTCAATCATCCCAAACACTAGCCTTACCAGCCCCACCTACACCACCTGTTAGAAAATTATCATCCGAAGAAATACAAAAGAAAAGAGAACTGGGTATGTGTTTCACATGTGATGAAAAGTGGACAACTAGACATAGATGCAAGGCCAAGATGATGCTCCTTATAGGAGAAGTAGAAGACTCGGGTGAAGAGCAAGAAGAAGAGATAGTTTGGGGTTTAGAAGAACCCAAGGGAACCAGGATTGATGCAGCTTTGAATTCTCTGTCAGGGAGTAATAATCCGAGATCAATACAATTGCAGGCCAGTATATTGAATCAAGGAGTGAAGGTGTTAGTAGACTCTGGAAGCTCTCACAACTTTATTAGAAGAAGGCTAGCAGAAGAACTTCGGTTGCCTATGACAAAGTCTTCTAAAATGAGAGTCTTTATGGGCAGTGGAGAATTTCTACTTTGTGACAAAAAGTGTCCCAATGTCAAACTCCAAATCCAAGGCCATGGATTCACTACAGATCTGTGGGTTATTGAGTTGAGTGAACTAAATGTCATTCTAGGAATGCATTGGTTAACTCAACTAGGCAAGGTCACCCATGACTACAATAATTTGTCCATGGAATTTGTATGGTAGGGAATACCAATAAAATTGAGTGGTTGTCAGCAACAAGGAGAAGAGTTATCAACAGAGAGTATAGAAGGTGAATGTAATGCTCTCTAATTGCAACCTGTTGAGGAGGCTCAAGCAAAGGTAATTTCAGAATTACATGCCTTAAAAGATAAGGTTAATCTTGCTTTATGGTCAGTTTTAATCAACTGCAGTATAGTATTTTCCATTCCAAACTCGTTGCCACCATTCAGAGACATGACTCATGCCATTCAATTAGTGGAAAATTCGAAACCAATTGCTGTAAAACCATATAGATATCCTCATCACCAAAAAGAGGAGATTGAGAAACAGGTTAATGACCTGTTAGGCTCGGGATTCATCCAGTACAGCCATAGTTCTTTTTCCTCACCAGTCTTGTTGGTGAGAAAACAGGATAATAGTTGGCGCATGTGTATAGATTACCGTGCTCTTAATTCCATAACAGTCAAGGATGTTTTTCCAATTCCAACCATAGATGAGTTGTTGGATGAGCTATTTGGAGCTTCAGTCTTCAGCAAATTGGATTTGAGATTGGGATATCATCAAATTCGCATGAAGTCTGAAGATATTCACAAGACCGCTTTTAGAACACATGAAGGGCACTACGAATTTTGTGTCATGCCATTTGGATTAACAAATGCACTAGCCACTTTTCAAGCGGCAATGAACAAAATTTTCAAACCTTGCACAAGTTTATAGTAGTTTTCTTTGATGATGTGTTGATTTACAGCTCTTCAATGGATGAACATGTCCAACACTTGGAAATCACCCTTGGTGCCTATTACAACATTCTTTTTTTTGTTAAACTCAACAATTGTGAGTTTGGTGTGCAGGAGATAGCTTATTTGGGCCATGTAGTGACTGTTTCTGGTGTTAAAGCTGATCCAAGGAAGCTATCAGCAATAACAGACTGGCCTACCCCTCACTCTATCAAGCAACTAAGGGCTTTTCTTGGTCTAACAGGATATTATAGGAGATTTGTACAACATTATGCTTCAATAGCCCATCCACTAACCGAGCTGTTGAAACAGGATAGGTTCTCGTGGACTCCTGAAGCTGATGTGTCTTTCCAGAAGTTGAAGGTAGCCATGTCCACAACACCTGTGTTGAATCTTCCAGATTTTAGCTCTTCTTTTGTCATTGAATCGGATGCATCAAACTTTGGAATAGGGGCTGTATTATTACAAAATGGTAAACCTATTTCATTTTTTAGTAAGAAGTTGGGGGTTAAAATGGCAGTAGCTTATGCCTATGTCCGTGAGTTATATGCATTAACCGAGGATATTAAGAGGTGGAGACACTACCTACTAGGTTCTCATTTTGTGATAACGACAGATCATCAAAGTTTGAGGCAATTGCTTACTCAAACTATTCAGACTCCTGAACAACAGAAGTACATGTCTAAGCTTCTTGGATATAGTTTCAGCATTGAGTATAAAACAGGACTTTCCAATGTGGTGGCAGATTCACTATCTAGACAACATGATGACATGGTGCACGGTACAACTCTAGCTTTGATGTCTGAACCTAAATTTGACATTATTAATCAGATTAAGTCAGAAAATTCTGCAGACCAGGACTTATTGGCTATACAATAGTCATTGGTAAATGGTACAAACAAGGACCCCTTTATTACGTGTAAGGATGGCCTGTTGTTTTACAAAGACAGATTCATCTTGGGCACACAATCCCAGCTTAAAGCCATTCTGATTACTGAAGCTCATTGCACACCTTTGGGAGGCCATGCAGGTGTATTGAGGACATTCCTTCGACTCTCTGCTTCCTTCTTTTGGAAAAATATGCGCAAGGAGGTCAAAGATTTTATCACTCAATGCACCATTTGTCAACAGGTGAAAACTTCTACTCAAGCTCCAATGGGTTTGTTAAATCCATTGCCTATTCCAGAAGTTGTCTTTGATGATTTAACCTTGGATTTTATTATAGCCTTGCCAAAGTCACAAGGATTTACCACCATTTTAGTAGTGGTTGATAGACTCACGAAATATGGACATTTTGGTCAATTGCCTGCATCTTACACAGCTTCAACAGTGGCTCAATTGTTTTGTAACATTATTGTGAAACTTCATAGGTTTCCAAGGTCCTTGGTTTCAGATCGTGACCCAATATTCTTGAGCAATTTTTGGAGGAAATTATTTCAATTGAGTGGTACAAAACTCCATGCAACATCGGCTTATCACCCTCAATCAGATGGTCAAACTGAGGTGACCAACCGATATATTGAACAGTACCTTAGAGCTTTTTGCTCAGAACAAAATATGCTTGGTCTTCCTATCTTTGTTGGGCAGAATTGCATTATAGTACCTCTTTTCACTCTTCAATTAATACATCACCAATTCAGGCATTGTATGGGAGAGCACCAATGATGTTACCTATGTACCCAAGGGGTTTGATCAAAATAGAAGCCTTAGACACAATACTTCAGAAGCGCAATGAAGTCTTAGCAAGTCTCAAGCTAAACTTGCAACGTGCTCAACATCGAATGAAACTTCAAGCAGATAGGCACCGTCGAGATCATACATTTCAAGTGGGTGATCTAGTCCTAGTTCGTCTTCAACCTTATAGACAACTATCAGTAGCAAGGAGAGCTAATCACAAGCTTGCTAAGAGGTATTTTGGCCTTTTTCCAATTCAGAAGGTTATTAGCTCTGTTGCTTATCAGTTAAAGTTACCTGAAGGCAGCCAAATCCATCCTACTTCCCATATTTCAAGCTTGAAACCTTTTCATGGCTCAGCAAATCTTAGTGCTTCACCTCTGCCTATAGAAAGCGTGGATAACAAACCTGTCCAAGTGCCCATTGCAGTATTGAGTTCCCGCACAGTGCCGATCAGAGGAAGAACTCAGCAGCAAGTTTTGGTCCAATGGTCTCAAACGGTACCTGAAGATGCATCATGGGAATCAGTTGGAGAGCTTAAAAGAGTTTACCCTTCCCTGCACCTTGAGGATAAGGTTGCTTTTGAAGAAGGGGCAGTTGTTACATGTGAGGATAGCAGGCTTATTAGGAAGAGAAAGGAACCTATATGGACTAAAGACTATGTCTTATAGATCAGTGAAAGGTCCAATTAATAGTAGAAAGGATTGTGTACGGTCAGTAGCATAGTCTGATGTATAGTTGATTCATTGAGGTGGGTATTAACCACTATATAATACAATGGGTTGTATGTACAATGGATATGATGAATAAAGAACTCTTTTATGTTTTATGTTAAATCTCTCTCTCTAGTCAGATACAAGTTCGCGTCTTGTATCATAGCATATAGGATTATAGGTTTACTGGAGGAGGATACGGCAGAAATGATATAAAAATAGAAGTATATCATGATCCGGATACATAGGTGATATAAAAATATAAAAAATAAAAAATTGAGTAAACCATGAACATGTCTGTAAAGTGATTGATGGGTTCATGAGTAGATCTATACATTGCTTGTCCTTATTCTCGCAAGCTTTCTCAAGTCTTTGTCAAAAAACTTATATTTTGAATAAATTCGTGAATTAATTACTGAAGCTAAAAGCAGTTGAAACTGTCTTCTATTCATATGACACAAATTCTTATTCTGTGTCTTTTTATTTATTTATTTTCTCTTTTATTGTCTCTATTGTCTGCTATAACAACAACCTAATAACAACTTGGGGGTGTATTGGATTAGGATTGTAAAAGACTTTTTTGAGATAAAAAATCCTACAGATTTTAAAAGACATTTTAGAATTGGAGAGACTTTATAGACTTTTTTTACAATCAAGATTTCATAGGATTGGATTTTAAAGGATTTTAATAGAATTCATAAGATTTGAAAGGACAATATGGATTTATAAGATTTTAAAAAACTATATGAATTTTTAACGAATATTCAAAATTACAAGAGTCAATAAAAATAAATAACAAAGAAATGCAATGATATTAATAAAAAAAAAGTAAACTTAACAACGCGTTGAAAATTATCTCAAAAATTACTAAGCAACAACTCTCCACATATCAATAACATCTAATATAATTTTCTCAATGAACTTGAGTTTGATTTGCGAAAATAATAACCATATATCAACGGTTAACTTCCAAATTAAATATTAATTAATGAGTTTGATTTGCGAAAATAATAACCATTGATTGACGGAAATCAACGGTTAAGATATGGTTGTAAAAGGTTGTAAACAAAAATAGGTTGTAAGTATAATATTTCCCATAAAAAATAACAAAGAAATGCAATGAAATTAATAAAAAAAGTAAAACCTAATATAATTTTCTCAATCAGTAAAACATAATTTTTAACAAACATTCAAAATTACTAAACAACAGCTTTTCACATATCTAATAAGTTAAAAATTATCTTCTTCATTTGTTATCAAAGTTATGCATATATGATTATAAGACCCAATTTTTTTTAATTATAAAAATAATTATAAATTTGCATATAGAACCTAAAGTTCATGATAAAATTTCGTTTGGAATTTTTTGCAATTGATCTTGAAAACCTTAGGATTTTTGTTTTACGTGATGAGAGTTTTCTAACCATATATCATATGCATATTTTCATTGAATATTCTAAGAAAATTTTGAATCTGAAATTTTTGGTTTAATTACATGAAAGTTTAGAAAATTTCTCAAATTTTTTTCAATCGATAAGAAACAAGTTTTTAGTTATGTATTGACACAAAAATTGTTTGAAAACATTTCCTATAGTGAAGGAATTTCGTTTATGAATGTATTGTTACGAAATATAGGGTTCATATTATGAAAGTTTCAATCTTTCTTTAAATTGATATTGTTTCATTGATGTAAAATGAAAAATTGGTTTGAGGATTTTAGTTCTCCTGTTATTTTTTCACTGTTTTATTTTGTTTTTAATACAAAAATCACACGTTTTTGTTCCAAGAAAAACCGCGACCCATAGCTTGAAAAATTACTTTTTAAACTTTCAAAATTTCTCAAAAAATGGCTCAAAAATATGTTATTTTTGAGATAGATTATATTAAAATCTCGTTGGTTTGTTGTTTCTGGATTGTTTTGTGATGAAAATCGCTCAGAAATATGTTTTTTTTAGGGATTAGGGTGAGATTGTGCACAATATTATAGAAGCTCCCATGGCGGAACCCAATAAGGAAGAAGAAAACACTGCAATAGAAGAATATCAAGAAATCCTAGGGGTTAGGGTGAAATTGTGAGAGAGACATCCTATTTATATTTTTCACTAAAAAGTCTCACGAAATCCACACCAATAGAAAATCCATTAAAATCGTCGGATTTTTGAATACAACGAGATTGTGATTCCATTGTTTAAAATCCTGATTGAATACTAACGAATTTGGACGGATTTTAAAATAATCCTTTAAAATCCTAATTGAATACCACGTGACTTTTTTTCAATCCATTAAAATCCTAATCGAATACCAACGGAATTTTTTATCCGAAAACAATCCATTAAAATACTTTCAAATCCAAATCCAAATCCAAATCCAATACACCCCCTTAGCTTTTCTAAATTTTCTATTAGCTTTGCAACTTCAATTCTTTGTAAGAATTTTAATTACATTTGATATCTAATGCCATTTCCGGAATCTCATGTTTATTGGTAGTTTGTTACACCATGTCTATTCTAAGTATTAACACATAATTTAGCTTTTCGCCGTGTTATTTTCAAATTGAATGTTACTAATGACTTTACTTGGTAAGTGTTCTGTTCTTAGGTTAAGGTTATTTACGAAGGATTGCTTGTTTGCTCGAGTATGGGCTGTGTTACCTGTGTAGATCCCTGATTGGGAGTCCCAATTTGAGTTTCTGTCTGTGTGCGACATGAAGTTCGTGTATTATTGAAACTATTGAAACTGCAATATATTATTGAAACTAGGCTTCATTGCAAGTTACACTCAGGTAGAACAAGAAGTTCGTCTTATATTGTGTCAGATTCTTAAATATTTTCCACAACAAATTAAAGACCCTAAGCCATTTAGCCTAACAAAAACGGAGGGGACATGATTTTAGTTAGAGGTAGAATATTATAACAATAAATTAGGGTTACTACCAATGTTACTTCCAATCAATTTCACCGTTAGATCGATTATGTTGATCTAACGGTTATATTTATTTTCAATACTTTATATTTATTTTTACCTTTGTATAGTTATGATTGTTACAATATCCTATCCCTTTTATTTTATTTTTCAATGGGGATTAAAAACCAGTGTTTTAAAACTCGGACCGATCATCGAACCGATCGAGGTACTGGGACTGGTTCAACCAGTTTCAACCGGGTTGAACCGGATTTACTGTTCACATATTAAAAATATAAAAATATTACTTATATTAATAAAAATTCACATGAGAAAACTACCAATGAGCTTTAAAAAATAAATTGATTTTCAATGATAGCAAATATTATATACTTTTAAGCTTCTAGCTCAAGACCATATCCTAACATTGGATTAAAATTGCAATATAAGTTAAATGCACCTTTTGTGCTTGACATGATACGGATAAATTAAATCATGATAACAAATAGTATGCATGAAATATACACTAAGAAAAAAGTGTCGCTGTTATCATGATAACAAAAAGTATGCATGAAATATACACTACAAAAAAGTGTCCACCGTTGAGATTAGATCATGAGACCATCAGTGTTTATCACCACTTAACTTCATGAGATTATTATAAGATGCAACTAAATTACATAAACGAACTTCACTAATCTAAAATGCCTTATTATTTTCACCTTACTTTTAATCATATTTCTTATCAACAAAAAAAAAAAATTACCAAAAAAAAAAGAAAAAAAAAGGAATAACCGGTCTAACCCGGGTCAACCGGGTCACCGGGTTTCGGTCGGGTCAACCGGTCCAATCCAGGTTAACTGCAGAAGCAGTCCAACTATCCGCTCGGAGCAGAAAACCCACCAGGTCACCGAGTCCCGGGTCAACTCAGCCGGTCCGAGCCGAGTTTTAAAACACTGTTAAAAACTGCAGGTCCGTTCATAAATAATTAACTATGCCTCCAAGGGCCAAAGCATATTGGCAAGTTAAGGGGGTTAGAGCACTGTTTGGGAGGTTGTGACTGAATAACTGAGTTGTAAAGTGATTCGAAGTTAGTTTTTAATCTCAAATATTCCCAAGTTCCTTCATTTTCCTAGGTAGTTTTCCACTCCATGGAACTTGGCACATGTGGTTAGATATTTGAAAGGCATACCGCTCGATCAAATTTTATTTGTTGTTTATAATATTTCTAATTTTATATTTATTACTTTATACTATATAAATTCAATTCTCATGATTTCATTAACACATTCATATAGTATTATTACCACTCTGAGTTTGATAATATTGATAAAAACTTTAACTAATAAAATTATGATATATCAAAATTAAATTCTTATAATATTTCACTTAAACAATAAACATCACATTGAACAAGAATTCAATGTACTCATAAACTAGATGAATTCATAAATGAAAAATTAAAACTAAACTGAAGTGATTGTTTTCATGAAAATAAAATAAAATAATATGAGATTTAATAATTTTGTTTGGTTTTAAGTTTTGTAGTCTGATATTTTTTAAATTCAAAAAACAAAATAATATCATGTATATATTATGCATTACACATGTTGGTAATGTTTTTCAAGTTTCAACACACTAAAATCATAATCACAGTATATAATATACTGTGAAGAGTAAACATCTATCATTATAATAACAACATTCTAAATTGAGAATATTGTAACCTCTTATTTTTAATTTCTTTTCTCCTTATAAGTAGAAGCTTAGCCAAATATAATTTACAAAAACTCTTATCATAATTTTTTTTATATAATTAAAAAAAATTAAAAGCTAAAACTTTTTAGGATGACATTTTTTAAGTTTTATTCCGCTTTTTGGAATTCTCATATTTATTTTTTAATTATGCTCTTATTCCAAATTTTTATTTATAAATTTTTTCATTTTTACTTTTATAATTTTTCCTAATAATAAATGATTTCAACTTCCTCCATTCAAAACCCTAAAAACAACTTTATATAATTATCAAATAATTTTAATTTTAATTTTTAAGCTCTTTTTCTAATTTTAACTTAAAAGTAACTTTTAAGTTTATATATATATATATATATATATCAAACAAAATTTGAATTACTTTAACCTTATAAATTATGAGAATTAGGCATCTCTCCGACAACATGGTAACTATGTCCCGAATTAAATTAAGTTGGATGGGAATGTTTTAACCATTTCAGTCTTTTTTTTTAATGCAACTCAAATCTAGTCTCTTGGTTCCACAAGACATTTTGTTAAAAAAAACAATGTGATTTTTTTTTATGTAATTCAAACTGTTTTTTTTTTTTTTTGTATCCTAGTTGTGGAATGTCCCCAAGCAGGCAAGAAAGAAGAAAACCAAGGAGTTCTACCAAAATCACCTAAATCAGCTAAATACAGTAAATGAATACCAAAGGGGGGACAAGAAAGTACAATAGTGATTCCCGCTGAATGCATTCTTGGGGAGGGGCTGAACCTTTAGCCATCACTGTTCCCCGCACTCCGGATTAGTCCCATAGCCGGCTCAAAGAGTCGAAGCTCGTGGGGATACCAGAGGGAGCCAACTCGTCTCAAAGAGATAATTAGGGTTGGGTAACTCCAACAAAAAAAAAAAAAGTACAATTCCCTTTTCTATATGTGTGGTTTACCTTCACTAGCCTTGATCCAAATTCTTAAAAGAGAGGTTTGAGAGTCAGTCCACATAGCAATTCCCTTTTCTATATGTGTGGTTTACCTTCACTAGCCAATTTCTAGCCATTCATGCCTGTATACAAGTCAAAAGATGAGACTAATAGGCTGAGTCACCTCTCTCTGCCACTTCAGAGTTACTTTCAATAACTCTCATCCAACCTCCTTCTCATGCCAACTGAATCCCTTCAAGATTCCCCAAAGCTCAGCCACATAAGCATTACAAATGCCAACCCGGTAAGATAACCCATTCAACCACTGACCAGAGCAATCTCTAATCACTCCCGCACACGCTGCCATTCCCAGATTTCCCTGGGCAGCTCCATCAGTGTTGACTTTCACCCATCCCACTTCAGGAAATTTTATAGGAAATTAAAAACTCCTATTTTATTGTGTTACGGTCTGCAATCCCTTTCCTATTTTGCGACCGTCCAGACCTCATGTGCATGTCGAAGGATACAATTGTGATTGTATTCGGTTTGATGCCCCTAGACTCTATGTATCCTTTCATTTCTCCACTGCCAAACTTTCCTAACATCCACTACAAATATTGTCTGCCAAGGCGCACCATGATTAGGGTAAACAAAACGGCCCAACCCATTTGCAATCCAAAAAAATGAGCCGGGTTAGGGGTTAGCAAAAAAAAAACGAGCCAGAAAATCCAATCCAACCCGACCCGAGCCAGGTTAGGGTTAGCTTGCGGGTTGGCTCGAAAAAATGGCTAGCGGTTCAAACCAAGAAGATGCATTATTTGGTTTAAACCAACAAATTCACAAAAGAAAAAATAAGCATATATTGATCAGGTTTAAAGCACCAATATATTTATTAGGCGTGATACACATTATTGTACTTACTGTAGTGAGAATGATGTTGCAACTAAAGCAAAGAGAAAATAACCAAAAAGCTAACATAGGAGACAAACGCATTACAAATTGTCCTATGATAGTCTCCTATGGCCAAACCAGCTAAATGAGTCACTTCATACTCCTTATCATAACTCTAAACAACAAATAGTACAATATCAAAAACTAAACGTCAAAAGTACAATATTTAGTTTTTGAGTACAAGACCAAAACAACAATTCAAAATACATCACAAAAGGTCTAATACTTCGTTAAAAGTTTACAAACAAAATATTCCAAGTCCAACAAGACATAATGCTAAACCAAATCAAGTTTCATGACTATTAGATCCTAGTGAAGAAGAGCAACCCAATATATGGGAAATACCATAATCATCATCATCATCTACAAAACACAAACCAAAAAATGTAAATAATCAATTTAGGTTACAATGACAAATTAAAATGAAATTTTAATTTCATTGAAAATAAATAAATTACCATTGACAACAAAATCAGCCAACCAATTGTGGGTACATACCAAAGCTTCAACATTCTTTGACAACAACTTATTTCTATATTTGTTAAGCACACGTGATCTAATGTTAAAGGCATATTCAGATGCCACAATGGTAAAAGGAATGCTTAACAAGTCACGAGTCAATAATGATAGATCCAAAAAATAACAACTATTATCCTTCCACCATTGCAATGTATCTAAACTATTCCAATTGTCAATAACCAATATAGGCTCCTCTAAATAAACATCAAGTTCAGACTTTCCAGCATTTATTGCAAGGTGCTGATTGTGCAATCTCAATTCCTATCATATTTGAGAAGTTAAAAAATATGATAATTGAAGTAAGATAAAAATATATATTAAAGCTTAAAAAAAATGAATATGATATAAGATAATTAAAATTACTAAAAATAAAATTACATCAAAGAATTCATCAGTCCATCCTCTCATTTCCATTGACCCTTGACTTGAAGAGTGAGTGTTATCTTAACTTTGATCAGTGGTAGTTGAAGCATTATTGTTTACATAATTCTCAAAGAGCTTATACAAGTTTGTCTTTATATGCTCCATCTTTTGATCATGTGTATAAACATCAATCTTTTTATGATAAAAAGACAATGTAGTAAACTTAATGCGAGGATCAAGAACCGCTCCTAGTGAAAGCACATTACTATATTCTTCCCAATATTTTTGAAACTTCTCCATCATCTTATTAGCCATATTTTTTACAACCACATCTTCATCATTACTCGTACGAATGAGAACACGTTCAATTTTACAAACTTATAGAAAATACAAGTTAGAAGTAGGATAGGAAGTGTCAGACATCAAATTAGTGATCTCACAAAATGGTTGCAAAAACTGACAAAGAATTTCCAACCTATTTCACTCTTCTTCTGAAGAACAATACTTGTAATTTTCATCACTCAATTGGAGAATTGCTAACTCACGCCTGAATTTGAGAGCACGATCAAGCATTTCATAAGTGGAATTCCATTTAGTGGGTACATCTGCTATCAAAGTAGGTGTAGCGTTCTCACCACCAACTTGTTCAATGCACTCTTTAAATTTAATACGTCTTGATTTTGAGCCTTTTATATATTTAACACTTTATCTAATCCTAGACAAGGCATCATTTGCAACTTTTACTCCATCTTGAACAATCAAATTCAATATGTGTGCAGAACAACGCACATGAAAAAAGTTCCCATCACATAACAATAATTTTTGCATATTCAATTGCTTCTCAAAGTACCAACTATAGAGTCATTTGCAGATGCATTATCCAAAGTAATGGTAAAAATCTTCTTCTCTATGTCCCATTCCTTTAACAAACCAAGTATTTTATGAGTCAATTCAAATCCAGTATGAAGAGGAGGCACATGACGGAAGATGATAATTTTATTATTCAGCTTCCAATTTACATCAATGAAATGGCCAGTTAAACAAACGTAACACTCAGTATTACAAGATGTCCACAAATTTGAAGTTAAGCATATCCTACTTTGAATGCTTCCCAATAACTTTTTCAGCTTCACCTTGTCTCTCATGTGCACATTTAAAACATCTTGTTTAAGAGTATTTCTAGAAATGCCAGTCCAATATGGATTCAAGTAATTATGAAAACGCCTAAACTTTCTATACTCAGCAAAGTTAAAGGGTTGGTCATGTTCAATAACAACTTCAGCAAACATCTCACGTGTTATCTTGATATCTATTTTTATAGCCTCTATTTTACCTTTCATGTCTAACATGACTTGACCAAGATCTTCATGTTTAATTTGTGTTCATTTGTCAATGTGACGATTTAAAGTATACATATTGCAAGTCTTACTGTCAATCTTGTACCGTATCTTGCAACCATTGCATCTTGCCTTTTCATTCCCTTTTTCTCTTATTATTGTGAAATGTTTCCAGCAATGCGCTTGTCTTTTCCTAGGCTTTTTAAAAGCAGGTCCTTCTTCAACCTCCAATTCATCGCTTTTTGCATCAGCATCATTGCCCTCTTCAAGCAATGCCAAGCTTTTCCTACATCAAAGTTTAATATAAAATTATTATAGCGAAAATGGAAAATATAATTTAAAATAAAAATTAGGGAACAAAATAGCTTTTAAAAAAATAGAAGAATATTTACCTATTCGAATCAGCCATTTCAGGGACTTGAAGAGATGTCAGAGATGAGAAGATTGCATTTTTAATTCAAAAAGAACAATTAAAAAACTTCAGACATAAGAGGCAAAAGGTCCTTTACATCTAAGAAGAATGGAACTTGTAGAAGGAAAAAAAGTATTTAGAAGAGGTAGGAGGAGCATAAAGAAACACAAACAGAGGCAACAACAAAAATTGTTCTGTATATACGCTGCCTGTTTAGCAACCGAGAAAACAGAGGAAAAGCTAGAGAAAGTTGGAAACTTTCTAACATCGGATCAAAATATTTTCACAACTTTAAAGTTAAAAGGGTAGAATTTCATGGTCACTTGCTGCATTGACAGCATTGGCTATTAGGTGTGATGCGCTTGGAGATGGCCAAGATAACACCATAGGATTTGAGAACATAAATTTACATAATGAGGACAATGATTATTGTGGAAAATACTTATCTAAAAAGTAAATTGACTTTTTGTGGTTTAGGCTACTAATGGAAAACATTTTGTTTATTGCATTATATGGGAAACAAATGTAATCAGAATGACATATTCAGTAATAGCAACTTAATTAAATGCAACAATAGGCATTTAAGCTCACTTAAATGCAATAACAATATGATGAACATTTTAGAGGCGAGGATTTCTTAAATCAACAACTAGACAAACACAAATATAGTGTTCCAAAGCCATCCCAAAGCCGGAATAGATGAGATGCAACACTAAAAACATTCAGCAGTAACAATCATACCTATTTTGCACATTTTATCTTCAACATAAAGAAAAAGGAAAGTAAAAAGGAAAGACATTCAGCCAGGCAACCCAACAAGGACTCCGATAAGCACTGAGGCTTAACATGCACACTTGCACAGCTACAACTAGGTTGAAATCCAAAGCAAAAGAAAATAAGTGGTTCGGTGAAAAACCTGAAATTACGCTTGACCAGCGCGTGTGGGTGATACTCGAACCAAAAAATTGCAAGAGGTGTGCAGGGCAGGAGTTGATGTCAAGCTAAATAGCCTACCTTGAAAGTGTCTCTGTCGATGGTGGTGGTGCCCAATTACTTAAGGGTGGAAGGCGGTGGAAGCTCCAAGTGAAATGATGTGATCAAACACAATGGATGTGAGGGAAATTAACGGATACACAATGGGTTGGATGGAAGATAAAAGGGTTTGAGCGAAATTGTTAGTTTGAAGCAAGCTGCAACGTCGACTAAGAAGACTTATAATAGAGAATAGGAGCTGGATTGCAGTGGTGACCGATGGAGTAGATAGTGTGAGAAACGAAACCCATATAGTGGCTAAGGTTTTACCGAACCCTGGTTATGTGAGAAGTGTGGTTTTATTGTTTGTGAAGAATTTAAGAAAGCGTGCAAAGAAGGAAGAAAGAAAGTGACAGCAGCATGGGTCATTAATATTATTTTTAAAAAATTTTTAATTAAAAAAATCCTAAACCATGAGCTGACTCGTTTGACCCGCGGGTTGTTTCAATTTTTTTCGAGCTGGCTCGGGTTGTCAGCTCATTGTTGCCAACCCAACCCGACTCATTTTTTACGGGTTACGAGGCAACCTGACAAGTTGGCTCATTTTTGCCATCCCTAACCATGATTACCTCTATAGTTACCTGCATATTGGAGATAATCCAATTCTGAACTTCTAATGTGAGGAAATTTGCGTAGAATCTTTGAGCCTCTAGCATGTCCCATAAAGCTCGAGCATAGTGGCAGTCCCTTAGAACATGCATTAGAGTCTCGTTTGCATTGTTGCACAGATTGCACCTAGGGTCTCCTAGTTGCAAGAATGCCATCCTTTTCTTCGTTAGGAGCCTTCCATGAGTCACTTTCTATAAAAATAGTTGAAGTACGTGAGCTATTTTACACTTCCATATAACTTTCCAAATTATTGAGCTCTCACTCATGGTCGTTGTATGATTATATAGCAGCTTATAAATCCATCAAACTGAGACATCGCCTTGGCCTGGTACATTTCACTTTATTTTATCAATGCCATCCAGGGGTGGGGAGGAAGGCAACTACTAATTGTTTGAATTTCTTCTTTTGGCAGCCACCTAGATAGTTCTTCAATGTTCCATCTGCCAGATTCAGTAACATAGTCAACTACCTTGTTCATTGCTTCTTACCATGGGATTGGCCCAAGGAATCTATCCATGAGTCTTCCATTTTAATTGCCCACCTGTCTTGCCAAAACATGACATTTTTTTCATTTACTATCTCCCAACTAGTATGTTCATTTATTTTCCTCCACACTAAGCATATATTCTTCCATAACATAGAGTCCTCACTTTTGAAAGTGAAGGTCTCCATTCCTGTTCGGGTGTCAGCATATGTAGCTCTTAATATTCTTGCTCATTGAGTTTTAGGATTAGTAAAAATATTCCACGCCAAATTAGCTAAGAAAGCATAATTAAATAAGGCCATTTTCTTTAAATCCAGACCCTTTTCGATCTTGGGTGTGGCCAAAGTATCCGAGCTTATGAGGTGCATTTTCTTCTAGCCTTCCTTATCCGCCCATATAACATGTCTTTGAATTTTCTCCAACTCATTGCACACTCCAATTAGCAACTTACCACACTGCATTTAGAATGAAGGAATGGTAGCTAATACCGATTATGCAAGTGTGATTTTTCCAAACTGCGAAATGCAATTTGCTTGCCATCCAGATAGTCTTTGACAAGCTCTATCTATAATATCCCTATAATGTTGTTTAGTCACCCTACTATGTTGTATCCAAGCCCCCAGGTACCTCCCAACATTTTTCACTCTCTTAAAATCACAAAGCTCCGTGATTCTAGATGCTACAACTTCTTATGTGTTTTTTGAGAAGAAGATGCTGCTCTTTTGGGCAATAATTTTTTGCCCCAATGCTTCCTCAAATAAACTTGAGCATTTCATCATGTTTATAATCTGGCCTTCGCTTAAGCAAACAACACTAGAAAATCAGCAAACATAAGGTGGAATATTAGGGGGCCTTCCTTCCCAACTCGAATTGGTAACCAAAGGTCTCCTTTGATTGCACTATCAATAATGTGGGTCAACTTCTCCATTCCCAATCAATGTTGGGTTGACCACTGAAAACAAGCCCATGACTTTGTGTATTAAGAAGTAACTTTTTTCAAAATAAAAGTTATTTTTATTTAATGTATATATTTAGATGCAATATTTTTAAAAATTAAAATCAAAAAAGTATAAGATAATACTTTTTTTCTTAAGATATATTTCTGACTTATGAAAAAATAGAACTTAAAATTGAATTATTTTTCTCAAAATTCAATTTTGTCCATATCCTATCTCCACCATTATTACCCCACCATTACATTACCACTACCATATTATTCTTTTTAATAATTTTATACAAAAAAATATTTAATAATTTTATAATTCAAATAAATTTTTTTACTAAAAAATGTATTTCAAATATAAAATAATTTCAAAAAACAATGCATAATTTTTTTTTCTAAAAATAATTTCAAACATGGTTGGACGATGATCCAATTAGGGCTCCAATGACCCAATTGGCAATTCGGGTCAGGGTTCCCTTCTGAGCCAATAAAAAGGAAGAAGCTACTTTTTCTCACTCTCAGTCCATTTGTATCTGTTGTTGCTGCCGTCGTTTGCATCTTGCACTGGTAAGTTCCTTCGATCGATCTCTTCTTCTATAATGAGAATTGCCATAACCCATGCCAATTTGTAATATTAATCAATAAAATCTCTTCATAACTTTGTAATTTTTTTTTTTTTTTAAATTAACTTTCCCAGTTTCTGGTAATGGGTTTCGATCGAAGATCTGGTTTTTTTGGAGAATTCTTATTGTTGTTATTGTAATCCATGTAATGCATATTTTTTGCAGAAGCATTAGCATATATTTAGCAAACATGGCAGTTACATTATACAACCCTAGCTCTGCATCTGGGTTGAAGAAGCTTGATGAGTACCTTCTCTCACGCAGTTATATCACTGGGTTAGTCACTTTTTGTACGCTCCTTTGTTTCTTTCCTTTTAATTTTAATTGTTTGGTTTTTTTTATACATTTGTCTATTTACATGTTCCTTTTAGGTACCAAGCTTCAAAGGATGATGTTACTGTCTATGCTGCTTTGTCATCTGTTCCATCAGATGAATATGTGAATGTGTCGAGGTGGTACAAGCACATTGATGCTTTGTTGAGAATCTCGTAAGTTTCCTTCCCATGACTTATCATGACAATTATGTGTTGATTAATGAAAAAAATTATTTATGTAATGATGTTATAGTTCATGGTGGTGTGTTATTAAGATGTTTATTCTGTGCTGGTGTAGTATGATGAGTTGGTAATTCAAGTGACTTGTGTTAAAGCATTCACACTTCTTGGCAATTTTTTTTAGAACTTTTTATATTTTAATTTCATTTTTTGTGTCTTTAGTGGTGTTTCTGGTGAGGGATGTGGTGTCACTGTGGGGGGATCTTCTCTTGTAGCTGATGAGACTGTTGCCACTCCCCCACCTGCCGACTCAAAGGCAAGCATTTTCCTAATGATAGATGTCCGAACTGTGGTTGGTTTTGTGTTTAACCTTTGACTGAAACTGAACGTAACATGTTACTCAGGCTACTGCAACTGCAGATGAGGATGATGATGATGATGTGGATTTGTTTGGTGAAGAGACCGAGGAAGAAAAGAAGGCAGCTGAGCAACGGGCAGCTGCTATGAAAGCATCTGGAAAAAAGAAAGAGTGTAAGCTTTTGTCTTGTCATAAACTAACAGAAGGTTTTCCCCTCTCCCCTTTTCTTAGACCTGTTTGTAAGAGCATTGGTTTTCTGGTGATTTAATTCACAGCTGGGAAATCATCTGTTCTGCTGGATGTAAAGCCGTGGGATGATGAAACCGACATGAAAAAGCTTGAAGAAGCAGTCAGATCTGTTCAGATGGAAGGATTGCTTTGGGGTGCATGTATGTTATGTTTCTTTTCATGTTTGTTATTTTTGCATTGGTTATAATATTTTTACATGTTATGTTTGATCTTTGTTAACTGTTTACTTTCTGATCTATTTTATAGGATATGCTAATCTGAAGTTTTAGTCTATTGTATGTTAAAATGCTAAAAATATTACTCACTAATCTTTGATTTGGAGAAAAGTTTTAATCTCCATTACGATTATGTTTGCATTTCAAAGGTATATTATTGTTTATCATGGCTATTCCTCTTTTGCGATTCCGATATTAGTTTATTAATGTCACAGCCAAACTTGTTGCTGTTGGGTACGGTATCAAGAAACTGCAAATTATGCTTTCTATTGTGGATGACCTAGTCTCTGTCGACACTCTCATTGAGGAACGTCTTACAGTTGAGCCCATCAATGAATATGTCCAGAGTTGTGACATTGTAGCCTTTAATAAAATATGTAAGTATATTCCAGATGTCCTTTTGTTTGTCTATTAATTCCAAAGTTGGTTTTTATTTGATGTTAATACGTGTGTCTTTATGTTATATTGATGCGTATCTCGTTCTAATCGTGCTATTCCATAACCTTTGTTGCAGAATTTACAATCCATGAGACTTGGAGATCATGGTAATGGGAGAAATTGCAAGTTTTAGAAATTATGTTCTAAGGATACTACTATCCTAGGTTGAGATTTTGTTTCAAGAAACCTGCTTGTTATCGTTGTCGTATGATGTTGGTCTGTCTCTGTGATGTCTTGGGATTACTTGGATAGTCTTAATATTTTGGCTTTAAGCCTTTAAGGTGTGATATGTTTTTTGAAATCCTAGTTGTTGATTTGAGAAAGTACTCAACTGAGAATACTTTTCTAATTTTAATTTATCTCCGTGATAGGTGATAGGCGATAGGCGAATTCTTCTTCCAAACTTTCTAGACAAAATTCACCACTGTTGCTCACCACCTGCCAATCATTCTGATAAAATAGCCTAGGTAACCCATCTTATCTATAGGAGCTTTCAGGGGGTTGATGCCAGACATGTTACTCTTGATTTCATAGTAAGATTTTGTTAGAGATATATAAAATAATTAATTTAGCCTAATCCAATGCTTTAAGGTTTTGGGTTGAAGTGACGCTTATCATGGTATTGGAGTTTTAGTGACTACGAGGTCACGAGTTCTCACCGCTCCCACTTTTAGGTAGAATTAAGATAAGCACAAGGCAGATAAAAAAAATAGGCTTGTACAGCACAAAGCAGATTAATAATAGGCTTGTGTCATATTCATGCTTCAAGCTTAAAGGGCTCTTCTGTGATCAAACTTTCTTATCCAGCTCCAGCATCTTAAGGCTTTGTCTGGGAGTTTGGAGAAGGGAAGGAAGGGGATCCGAGGGGGAGGGAGGGGAAGGAAGGGGAGGAAATTGGAGGGCATCCCCTTCCCTTGTTTGGGAGTCAAAAAAAAGGAATGGGAGGATAATGGAGGGTCAATGGGATATTTTTATCATTTTACCTTTTTTTTTAGAATTAATAAAATTATTATACTTTACAAATTAAATTAAATTAAATTTAAAATTTCTAAAAAATATTATTTATGTACTTTTCACAACACTAAAAAAGATCATATTTTTGATGAAATTTCTACGTTGCAAACGATGAATCGTTGAAATACTTTTCGTCGAAAAGCGATGGAATTTTTCAACCGAGGAAAGTTTTTACAGAAATAAATTTTCTATCGAAATTTTTGACGAAATTTAGTTTTCGTCAAAAGTTTTGACGAAATTTAGTTTTCGTCAAAAGTTTTGACGAAAATGATTTCCTCCATCAGATATTTTAAATGAAAAAAGAATTCTTTCAAACATTTTGACAGGACATTTTTTGTTCAAAATTTCGTTGGAAATGTGTTCTGATGAAAATTTTGACAGAAATTGTTTTGTTATAAATTTTGAGGAAAATGTTTCATTCAAACTTTTGACGAAATTTAGATTTTGTAAAGAATTTTGACAGAATATTTTTTCCGTCAAAATTTTTTATCGAAATATTTTTCGTCAAAAAATTTTACGAATATTTTCGTAAAATTTTTTGACAGAAATGTGTTCTGTTGAAAATTTTGATGGAAATATTTTTTATCAAATAACATGTTTCCGTCGAAAATTTTCGATGGAAATGTATTTCGTTAAAAATTTCAACAGAAATTTTTTTTGCCTAAAAGTTTAATGAAATATTTCTGTCGAAAACTTTTGGCGAAATTAAATTCTGTCAAGAATTTTGATGAAATTTTTTTTCGTCAAAATTGTGTAGAGAAACATTTTCTGTCAAAATTTGATGGAAATATTTTCATTAAAAAATTTTGACGTAATTTTTTTACGTCGATGGAAATGTGTTTCATCAAAATTTTGGACGGAAATATTTTCGTTAAAAATTTCGACGCAATTTAGATTCTATCAATAATTTTGACAGAATTTTTTTTTTCGTACAAAATTTATGTTAGTGATTATGACAAATTTTTTTTTGACGTATGTGATTTTCATAAAAAAATTTATCACTATTTTTGAAGAAATATTTTTCGTCAATAAATTTTGTCGGTATTTGAGACTTTTCTAATAGTATCGTGTTTAAAAATGATTCACAGTTTTGTAGTTTTAACATTTTAATGATAAGGGTAGATAAATAATTTTTAATATTTTTTTCCCTCAAATCCTCCAAATTGGGGGAACTTTAATTTTAAGAAGAAGAAAGGTTTTGGAGGGTTTAGTAAAAATCACCAAACTCTTTCCCTCCTTTTTTTAAACTCAGAAACAAGGGAAGAGCTTACTAAAACTCTCCATTCCCTTCCCTTCTCCTCCTAAAACTAACTCTCAAACACAGCCTAGCTCTGTTTGGGAGTTTGGAGGGGAGGGGAAGGAAGGGGATCCAAGGGAGAGGAAAGGGAAGGAATGGGAGGAAATTGGAAGGTATTTCCTTCCCTTGTTTGGGAGTTAAAAAAATGGAATGAGAGGATAATGGAGGGTCAATGAGATATTTTTACCATTTTATCCTTATTTTTAAAATTAATATAATTATTATATTTTTTAAATTAAATTTAGAATTTCTAACAAAATTATGTATGTACTTTATACAACACCAAAAAAGATCATATTTTCGATGAAATTTTTACGTTGCAAACGATGAAAATTTCATTACAAATTTATTTTTTTCGTCAGAATACTTTTCGTCGAAAAGCGACAGAATTTTTCAACTGATGAAATTTTTTACAAAAACAAATTTTCTATCGAAATTTTTGACGAAATTTATTTTCCATCAAATGTATTAAACAAAAAACGAATTCTGTCAAAAATTTTGACGGAACGTTTTCCGTTCAAAATTTCGATGGAAATGTGTTTTGACGAAAATTACAACATAAATTGTTTTTTTAGAAATTTTAAGGGAAATGTTCCGACGTAATTTAGATTCTATAAAGAATTTTGACAGAATATTTTTCCCGTCAAAATATTTTTCGTCAAAATTTTTTACGAAAAATATTTTTTTTCGAAATTTTTTGACAGAAATGCGTTTCGTTGAAAATTTTGATAGAAATGTTTTTATCAAAAAACATGACGAAAATATTTTTCGTCGAAAATTTTCGATGGACATGTGTTTCGTTAAAAATTTTGACATTTTTTTGCCAAAAAGTTTAACGAAAATATTTCCGTCGAAAACTTTCGGCGGAATTTAAATTCTGTTACAAATTTTGATGAAATTTTTTTTCGTCAACAATTTTCGATAGAAATGTGTTTCGTCGAAATTTTTCGTCAAAAATTTCGATGAATATATGTTTTTTTGTGAAATATTTTGGCAAAATTTAGATTCCGTAAAGAATTTTGATGAAAAAAAATTTCGTCAAATTGTTTTACAAAAATATTTTTTGTCAAAATTTTGATGGAAATATTTTTCGTAAAAAATTTTGACGTAATTGTTTTACGTCAAAACTTTTCGATGGAAATGTGTTTCATCAAAATTTTGGACGAAAATATTTTCCTTAAAAGTTTCGACGCAATTTAGATTCTATCAATAATTTTGGTTGAATTTTTTTTCGTACAAAATTTATGTTAGTGATTATGGCAAAATCTGATTCCGTCTCTAATTTTGTCTTTAATTTTGACGGAAATTTTTTGATGTATATGATTTTCGTAAAAAATTTCATCACTATTTTTGACGAAATATTTTTCGTCAATAAATTATGTCGGTATTTGAGACTTTTCTAATAATATCGTGTTTAAAAATGATTCACAATTATGTAATTTTAACATTTTAATGCTAATGGTAAATAAGTAATTTTTAATATTTTTTTCTCAAACCCTCAAATTGGGGGAACTTTAATTTTAAGAAGAATGAGAGTTTTGGAAGGTTTAGTAAAAACTCCCAAACTCTTTCCCTCCTTTTTTTAAACTCACAAACAAGGGAAGAACTTCCTAAAACCCTCCCTTCCATTCCCTTCCCCTCCAAAACCATCTCCCAAACAGAGCCTAAGTGTTTGGGTTAGGAAAAAGTACTGAGTCTTAATTAAAACCTCATCTCCTCATAATGAAACAGAACCTCAGAATTGCTTTGCCATAGATTGTAAGTGATATTGATTGTAGACGTATTTTCTCTGTTGATAGAGGAGGGAATTTCATTCTTCTGATAGTGTGATAGAACCTACTATTACGGACACTATCTTTGAACCATTGACTTATAATAGACTTTTGGAGCCTCTTGAGCTAGCACGTCCTCTAATTCTTCTTGAAGTCTATTTTCCTGATCAATGAAAGGATTCTTCCCATAACTCGACGTTTTGACTACTATTAAGGCGTGCCATAAGTAATTTTTATAAAATATATATAAATTCTCATTTCTTACTATTAATTCATGTTAAATTTATTAAAAAATATTTTTATTATATTTTTATTTGAATTGTTCAGATATGTCTTAAATTAAGTATTTAACAGCTCTACCGGTGAATAACATTACTAAACAAAGTAGTGAATATTGTTTTTTGGTGGGCATAAAAAAAGGAGAATTTCATGAAAGACATGTACATGTGATTGGGTAATGTATTTATATTATAGTTACGTGTTGGTTGTATAACTATGCCTTGTAAGTTGTAAGCTTACCGAAGCATGTGCATTTTCAAACCTTGGTGCCTTCAATCAAAATCAAGCGCAATTCTCATCGAAAGCTTATTCATCCACCTCTCATATTCCCAGTTGATGCATTTTGTCCAGACTTGCTTATATGTTACAATCAAAATTTGAGCTGTTACAACATTCCACCACTTAATGGCTCAAGCATCCGCAGTTCACTATGTTCAGCATCAGCTTAATTTTTTTTTTTTAATCTCAAATCATTTTTTGGAAAACAAAATTGCACTCTTTACGGGTACGAGTGTTCCATGAAAAATAAAACTTGGTTTTTATTCTTACCCGACAATGCGATATCTGCAATTTACATTTGACCAGAAGAAGTTTGTTTATATTTGTGTCAGATCCTTAAAATATTGTCCACAACAAATTAAATACCCTTAGCCAGTTATACTTACAAGTTACAACAACGAAAAGGACTTTAAAAAAATAAAAATAAAAATTAAAGGGACTTAAAAACTGGAGGTCCATTCATAACTAAGTTTCCAATACATATGTCCTAGAAAAAATGGTCCACGCCAAGGTTTTCTACTCATGCACATGAAGCATTGCGGTTGACCCCCCCAAACAGTACTGTTTAATATTTTTTATTTTTTATTTTATTTTTTTAAAGGGTTTAGACCGACGGATAGGAATCCAAAAACATAACTAAAAGGGATAGAGAACTCCTTGCATACTTGTGGCAGAATATGCACCCACTTTAGAGATCTATGTAAACACCAGATTTTTGTCATGACTCATGAGCATGATAAACCAACCAGTCTACTATTATGTTAATTTCTTTGTGAGTGTATGACAAATTCCCCCAACCGTGCTCATTTTAACATAAAATAAAGTTGAAAATGTTATTGAAATGTACTATTACCATGTATCATATTGGCCAAAATATTGTAAATGTTAATAGCATGGCATAGCTACTATCATCATAATAATAAAAAGAAACATTAAAATCAACCATTTTCCATTAAAAAATTTCATTTATTATCTTTTACATGCATGTCAGAATAATATGGGTAAATCAACAATGATCGGTTTTAGTGGTAAGGAATTTGTTTATAGTTCGAGTCTTAAAAATAGAGAAAACAGTTTAGGAAAAATCATCCCCTATACGGAACCGATTATGCTGAAATTGGATTAATTCAAATATTCAATGAACCAGTATAGAATAGTAAAAAAAAATACAATTAAAGTATTAGTGATTTTAATTGGAAAAATTAATTAAATTTAAAATTAATTGCATACTGATCAGGATAAAATATGATAGGCCCATCAGAGGCCCAAATACATAGAACAAAGGCCCAAACCCACAAGGCCCAGAATGGGGCGCAATGGCTTACATCGCGCATAACATGGCGCGATGCCACCATCGCACATGTAACCGCTCTTTAATATAACTTCAGAGATAAGGAAGCAAACTCAGAAACTAATAAAGGTCCACCGCGCCTTTGAACAAGTAAACAGAAGACAGCTCCAGCTTGCCACCACTCTATCAAGGTAGCCTGACATCAAGAGATAAGGCTATTAAAGCACTATCAGAACCTGCAGCCCTTGAACAGCCAATCAGAGGCCATACTATCTTCCTAAGGCAGCATCAGAATCACTATATAAACAGAGGGTACATACCCAGGTATGATCATCTAATTCAGTAAGAATACACATAAACCTAACATTGATACTGACTTGAGGTCAGAATGTCATTGCAGGTACCCCCAACTAGGCTCACCGCGCTGAAGGAGAACCAAAGTCTTACCATCATCGTTAACATCCACCAGCCCAAAAGACAGATTACACAAAAGCCTTCTCACTTCAACCGTATGTGATTTTGTCCAGTACACTTTGGCAAACCCATATTGTATTTGGTCTGATCACATACATCTCGTGATCAATGTGATCTTAACTTGGGCAGGTTGGGTAGGGCAAGTCGGCAAGAAATTAGCATGATGTGTATTATATTATATATTTACTTTGTTCACATTGTGAAGGTTTTTATTTACTATTACTCAAAATAAATACTTGCAAAAGTTAGTGCACTCAATTGAGTTGGATATACTAAGTCAATTACATAATTAACTATTAATTAATCATGATAGTCATTTATTAATTATGTACATTAGATTTATGCAAATATTTTTCATTATTCAATCATGTGTTAACATATTATTCAATTAAGTTCGAGTCCTAAAGACGATAGAAATTGATAGAAAAATTCTCATATATATATATAGAGGTAAGATCTTTTGACACTGGTGTCAAATTTGAAATTTGACACTTCGTATGAGAGCTGTTAGATCAAAAAAGATCAATGGTATCACATGCTTACAAATTCGAGTCGTTGATCTTTTTTGATTTAACGGCTCTTAGATGAGGTGTCAAACTTTAAATTTGACATTGGTGTCAAATGATCATATATATATATATATATATATATATATATATATATATATGTAAAAAAACTTTTCAACTAATTGATATCGAAGTATATATGATAGAATAACGATACAATAACTTGTACTCTGACAAAGTGATGATATATCAAAATTAAATTCTTATAATATTTCACCTACACACCATATATGACAACATGAATTCGATGTACTCATAAACTTGGAAGCAACCTTAAAGGCTAAGCGCAGTTAATTTTGTAGCCTGTAAGTTGTCTATTAACTATCTCTGCAAAGTGGAGAATTTTTTGTTGCTTACAGTGTTTAATGGGAGCATTCAAGGATTTCTCATTGAGAAGAGCAATTTGATTCAACATACGCGGTTCCTTTAATAATTCATACCCCCCAGTGGCTCAGCAAATGCCAAAAGACCAATTAGTCAGTGTCAAAATTGTATTATTTTTAAAAATTCAATCAATGCCTCCTCCATATTTGTTTAAAAAAACCTATATCATGTTTTAAAATTAATTGGTGCCTTTGCACCACCTGACTACCAAATGGCTCTGTCACTGTCTTCTTCCCCTAATTTTTTTTTTTTTTTTAAAAACACTATACCATTTTTAAAAATTAATTGGTATCTTGGCACCATCTAACTACCAAGTAACTCCGTCAATGCCTCCTCCCCTAAAAAAATTTGAAAGTGTTATGTGTCTTCCTTCGTACACAATAAATTATAATTTAAACAATTAAGTATATGAATCAACTGGCACTCAGTTATAGCTTAATCAACGATTTTGAGTTTGAATTTCGGATACTAGCTATGTTCAGGAATTTAATAGGACGAATTTTGCCCCTTTTATAATCCCGTCAAAATTGAACCAAATTAGTAGAGTAAATGACAATCAGTGGAAAAAACTAAAAAAAAAAATATTTACAATTGTAGAAAGATAGACGCATACTTTGAAGAGTTAACCAAGGGGAACTTGAATGGTGTCTTAATACATTGCAGAGGCATCTAGTTATGTTGAGAAGTTTTTGGCGAGGTTGGTAGACTCATGAAATGGACCCGTTAATGGCGTTTGAATGCTTCACTCTTCTCAGCAAGTGTAATCAAAGCAAAAGCAACAGAGTACGTACTCTCTCTCTCTCTCCCCCCGGTGCAGTCAGTCTCCGCCGTTTGTGAGAAAAGATATTGTGTACCTTGAGAATGATATATTATTTTAGAAAGCAAGTTTGATATATATATATATATATATATATATATATATATAATAAAATTATTTCTGCAGCTGCTATCTATGATGCACGGACACGGGACACGGAACATGACACGACACGATATTCCGACACGTTAATTCTAAAAAATGCTAAATTTGAACACGTTGGGACACGTTTTGATATTAAATAATATTTTTAATATATAAAATATAATTTACATTTAATGCTTTATTTTTCAGAAAAAAAAAATATTTTTAAAAAAATGATAAAATAAGTATGTACTCGTTGTTATTTATTTTAAAATATATCGTAACTGCAATTAAGTAAAATTTAAAATAAATATAATGTTGTTTTATTTCAAATAAAAACTCATTTTTGAATATAATATTACATTATTACCCCCCAGTTGCTTGGGAGGATTAGATAAGGAAATCTCGAGTTGGCAAATCCTGATTTGCCACATCGACCTAGTGCAGTGGATATTCTAAAATTGTGCATCGAATAAGACCTGTGTCAGAGTTCCAATGGGTTGTAGACACATGTCCCTTGTTCTTAGGTACCATCGCTTTTCAATAAGAAAAAATTCCAACTTCATTTAGATTTTAAACTCAACGGGTAAAACAAATTACAAAGAGAAAGAAATTTACCAGAGTGAGTCTATTGAAGTTTGAGGCAGAAAAAGAAATTCAAGCACATGAGCACCACTGCATAAGGCCATAGAAAGTGGTGGTATATGGTTCCTCAGATACTGGCAGAAAGTGTTCCAATCTCGTCTCTTTTGGTTCTCATATTGGCTTGGTGTGTTGTTGTTCGCTGTAGATGAAGATGAAGATGAGGCTGTAGTGAGATCGGTGGTTGAGGATGATACAACAAGGATCTCATAATCGTAGCTACTACGGTTGTTTGCTGATTCAGAAATCAAATTCATTGGGGAATATTGAAGATCTGAAGCTTCTTCTTTAAACCCTTGTTGTAATTTTATTTCTTTTTTACAAAAATAAAATAAAAATCAAAACGTGTCCACATATGTTGACTACGTGTCGGATTTGGTCAACCTTGCGTGTCCCAAAAAGTCAACCGCGTGTCGAACGCGTGTCCAAACGTGTCCTAACATGTCCTAACGTGTCCGACACGTGTCAGACACACATTTTTTCCAAAAAAACACGTGTCCGTGTTTCACAGGCTGCTGTACGTACAACAATTATAGGTGTATGGTTATGATTCCTCACCTTTAATGTTTTCATCCTTTATATGGTTATGATTTCTTGCATTTAATGCTTTGAGTATATATATGACAAGTATTTGATTGCTTCACATACAAAACTGTAGAAATGTAAACCCCTATATATATATATATATATATGAGAAAAATATTTCTCAAGTTGTTTGAGATATATTTATCTCCGGCCAGTCCAAAACTACGTTGTTTTGTTTATTTATTTCCTTAGATTTATTGATTCACCTTTGAATGATTATTATTTTCTTTTTCTCTCTTCCTTTATCACCATTGATTCATCTTTGTACGGTTATGATTTAGTGGCCGAAGATAAAGTTATTTCAAGCAACTTGAGAAACGATAAGCCATATGTGTATATATATATATATATATATATATATATATATAAGATAGGATTCTTTGACACCTTTTTTTATGTAACTGCTATCAGATAAGGTGTCAAATTTGAAATTTGACACCTTATCTGATAGCAGTTAGATAAAAAAAGATCAATGGTGTCACATGCATACAAATCAGAGTCTTTGATATTTTTTGATCTAATGACTCTCAGATGAGGTGTCAAAGGATCATACCTATATATATATATATATATATATATATATATAGGGGATTAATTTTCTCATTTTACATGAGAATATTTTCTGATGTTACACACATAACACATGAGTGGGGTCCACAAAAAAGTGAGAAAAAAAAAATCAAAATTGATCCCACTTTTTAATTGTGAGTGTAACATAAAAAAAAATTTTCATGTAAAATGAAAAAATTATTTCCCATATATATATATGGAAAAAATATTTATTCGAAACTTTGAGATAAACTTATCTCAAGCTACCCTTTTTAACTATGTATTGTGGGTAATATATAGTTTTAATGTTAAAGTTATTTTTTTTTTGTCTCTTTCCACATTGGCAGACAAGTTATGAAAAGTGACTGGGGGGAGAGAGAAAAAAAAAGCTTTAACGTTATAATTATATACTACCCGTAGAACATAATTAAAAGGGATAGCTTGATATAAGCTTATCTCAAGTGGCAGAAGAAATGTTAACCCCTATATATATATATATATATATATATATATATATATATATATATATATATATATATATATATATATATGGGAAAACATTTCTGCAGCCACTTTAGATAAGGTTGTCTACAGCTACCCCTTTTTAACTAAATATGACCGGTTATACATTAAAATTGTATTTTCTCTCTCCATCACATCAGCTGTCATTGTCTGAGGAAAGAGAAAAAAGAACAGCTTTATTCTTATAACTAAGTATGAACGATCATACTTAGTTAAAAAAGGGTAGCTGTAGATAATCTTATCTAAAGTGGCTGTAGAAATACTTTTCCCATATATATATATATATGGGCAGGATCCTTTGACACCGATGTCAAACTTTGAAATTTGACACCAAATCCTAACCATTAATTCCAATTATAATTTATTGGAAATCAAACTTATTAATTAATTATTAATTCTCAATAAATGATAACAATTGATTGACGAAAATCAACGATTAAAATTTAGTATCAAATTTTAAAGTTTGGCATCAGTGTCAATTGATCATATCCCATATATATATATATATATATATATATATATATATATATATATATATATATAGAAGTAGGAGATTTTCTTTATTTTGCATAAAAAATACATTGGTCCAAGCTAATTCATAATCCCAGTAGTTATAACCAATTGGATCATAAGGTTGGGAAAATTTGGTAATTTTGTTTGGGTTTCCATATTCTGATGGGGTAATTACTTTCAGAATCTGGATGGTTAAGTGAGTTATAAACCCAGGGTCTGTTGGGCTTCTGTAATGTTTGATTGAAATAGAGTTTGAATCAAGTAGAACAAACTCATAGAAATTTTGGGATTTGTTTGAAGAAAGAGGTTTGAAATGGAATTGATTGCCTTTGAAGTCTTTAGGAAAAATCTTCGCAGGTACTTTGGTTGGCTTATTATCCCAGTAGGCTGGTTCCATTTGAATAACTTCCAGGAACTTGTTTTTTGGGATATATGGTGTTTGGGCTTTTGGTTTTTGGGTAAAGACTGATTTGGGTTGAATTTCTAGGGCCTTGTTTGGAAGGTTATAAATTTGTCTATTTTTTTAAGTTATCAATGAAAACAGAAAGTCGTTATTCCTGTTCATCTTTTGAGGCTATTTCAGCCTATGATTTTTTGGGTAGATGGGTCAAGCCTATATCTTGGAGGGCTTGTGGGGTTTGGATTGGCATAGCATAATCTGCTTTGGTTTGTTTAGAAGAGGAAGTATCCTCAACTCTTTGGGTGGATGACCCAATTTGGGGTTGAGTTGATGACCCAGATTGTTCCTGGGCTGGACACCCAGACTTTTCTGATTTTTTAGCTAACCCAGCAATGATTAGCTTTCCTTTCCTCTCTTTAGAAGAGATTCACAATCCTCGCAGAAAATCAATGTCCTGACTAAAGAACAAGATCTTTTATTCGAAGTCATAGATTCAATCAGTGATCCTCAAGAAAAGAGAGCTTACTTAGCAAAGTTAAAATCATCCTTAGAAACCAGTTCTTCTAAATCTAAAGAATTGTTGGTTTCTAATAAGTTTAATCTTAAAGATACTCTTAAAAAACTTGAAAAGTGGTATATATATATATATATATATATATATATATATATATATATATACCAGTTATAGATGTAAATTTGTCAGAACCCACTGGTATCAGAGCCTGATGGGAAAGTAGGAATATATGGATAGATCTAAATTATCTGTTATTTATCTAAGCTTTATGTTAACATTTTAGCATGTGTTAGAAGCATGTATGATTGTAGGAGGGGAAATGAAAGTCTTGAGAACCTATTCAGCTGTTGCAGTAAGTCCTAAATGAAGGGTAGTAAGTCAAATTTGTCGATGTTGAACAAGGAATCAAGAAGATCTCTGACAATCTTTTGTTTATTTTACGTTGAAATCTTAATCTAATGCTCAGTTGATAAAAGTTAATTTACATCTATCTCTGTATTACTATGGAACCAAATGATGGTGATGATATCTCGGGAAATACATCTGTTTTAATATCATGTTTAAATCTTTCTCCTCTAAGTTCTCTTTTAAATTATCTCAGCCATCCTCTTCTTCCATTCAGAAAGATCAAGTCAAGAATCCTTCAAAAAATATCTTTAAGGAAGAAATCTCCTTTGAAGATATCAATCAAGATTTGGATAACTGGGAAATTCTCAGAATTTCGACAAATGAATTGTACAAACCCGAAGGAAACTTCTTTCGGAAATCTGACTATATCATCAGAACAGTTGAAAGAAATATCCCTTTAAACAATGAATTTGAAGAATTTAAAATACTGTCTAACTCTTCAATACAAGCTCATAAACAAACTTATAATTATCCTCACATAGGATGTGTCCAAGTAGCTATCAAACCTTTTGGAATTGAAGGTCTTAATGCCTCTGTTCTCTTATTCCTTCGTGACACAAGGCATAACAAATTCACATATTCTATACTTGGAACTGTTGAAACAAGCCTAAGCAAAGGACCAATCTTTTTCAATTGCTATCCTAACCGTATGGTTAGTCTTCAAGATAGAAACATCTTGGATGTCTTAACATTGAACGTTGAGACAAGTGGTCTGGACATGAAATCCGAATCTATTCCAGCAGCTCTACTATTTAGGATTCAATATAAGGTATTGAATTATTCCATCTCTAGGGTTCTTAAACCCAAGAAAACTGGAGAAACTACCTTGTTCCTCACTGACATGTCTAGAGCAAATATCACTGTGCCCAAGACCATCCGGTGGACTGACATAGTCCTTCCTGAAAAATGGAGACTTGAGAAGGCAACACCTATTCAACCTAGAGCCACTACAAACTTTAGATAAATCAAGCAGTTCCCAAGTGGTGCTATTGAAATCACATTTGATAGAAGGAACTCTTTCAGCTCTGCAAATTCTTCCAGGTCTGTTCAAACTCGAGATTTTCGTTCTAAAGATTTTCAATCTGCTCTTTCGAGGAGATCTTTCTCTACAATCTCTGAACCGAGTAGGTTCAATCTCCATCTTCAAGGATTGAACACCTCTTCTTCTATTCCTAAACCTTCATATACCCAAAAAGAAGAAGAAAATGAACAAAATATTATCCAATCCCCAAAATCTATTCAATCTCCAACCTATTCCTCTATGCATGAAACTTATGATGTTATCTAAGTTCAATATAGATAAAGAAATCCTTAGGAAAGACTTTAATTCTGAGGAACGGTCTCCTGAAAAAGAATGGTTCTTCCAAAATTATAAGGGAATTAAAAGACAACTAATTCAAGAAGAATTTTATAACTTTCTTAACAAAGTAAAGTTAAACATTCCTTTCTTTGATTGGTTTCAAGCTTATTCTGTCCAACAAGACATTGATTATCCATTTAAAACTCCACAACCAGCAAACGTCATCACGGTTTGGCACCTGAAAGAAGGTGAAATCATCAAGTCTGAGTTTCCTCCTACAACTTCTTTCCATCTCCCAAATCTTCGTGATAACCAAAAAAGATCTGTTCTAGCATCACCTTTTAAATCAAAAGATGAAAATGAACAAATTTCTATAATGGATTTTAAAAATCTTATTGAACAATCCAATTACACCAACAAATATCTCCAAATTTTGGGTGAAAAACTTAACAAAACTGTTGAATCTTCATCCTCAACATCTTCTTCTAAGATCTTAGAAAAACCTTTGTTCAAACCTTTCAAAATGAGTGATCAACTTAAAAAAGAGTTTGCAAAGTTAAAACCTGCTCGATCTCAGTCTCAGGATGAATTTCTTAAGAAAATTGATGAGAAATTAAGTACATTAACCATTCCTGATACTCCGCAACATTCTGGTCAAGAGACTCAACTGTCTCATAAAGTGAACACTCGTTCAACAAAACATGTCAATATTCTGAGTCATTGTGATGAATCTCCTGAGTCAGATGACAAATCTGAAATTAAAATTAATCCTATAACTGGTATTAATAATTGGAGAAACCCATCCAAACTTTATTACCAAAAAGCAACTGCTCCTGATCCTCTACTTGAAGAAAAGAATACAAGCTTCAAAAGTTTCAACGGTAACAACGTCCATGAATGGAACATAGATGGTCAATCAGAGTATAACATACTCAATACTCTGAACCATATGACTATGGTTGCAACTGCCTATCAGACTTCTCATAACTGTTCTGAAGGAATCATTGTCAATATAATTGTCTCTAGCTTTTCTGGTCAACTCAAAGGTTGGTGGGATAATTATCTTTCTGAAGATGAAAAAAATTCAGTTCTTGATGTCGTTAAAGTTGATCTTGATGGTATTCTAATAACCTCTGATGGAAAAATTATTCCTGATACTGTTAATCAATTAATCTTCACTATTATCCAGCATTTCATTGGTGATCCATCTTTATGGAAAGATCATTCTGCTGAACTCCTATCCAATCTTAAATGTAGAACCTTAGCTGACTTTCGTTGGTATAAAGATACCTTCCTTACTAGGGTTTACACTCGGGATGATAGTCAACAACCTTTCTGGAAAGAAAAATTCTAAGCTGGTCTTCCAAAATCTTTAGGACGCAAAGTTAGGGATAAAATTCGTCATCAATCTCCAACTTGAGATATTCCTTATGAGCAATTAAGTTATGGACAATTAGTTGCTTATATCCAATAGGTAGCTTTAAAAATCTGTCAAGATGATAAAATCCAACGTCAACTTGTAAAAGAAAAGACTCAAAATCGTAAAGATTTAGGATTATTTTGTGAACAATTTGGTCTACCTTGCGCTACAAAAACTAAAAAACATAAAAACAGGAACAAAAGCAAGTTAAAACTTTTAGGAATTTTCGTAAGAAACCTAATTACAATAAAAGGTTTAAAAATGGAAATCCTAAGCCAAATACTGAAACAAATAAATCACAAAATACATCTAAACCAATTAAGCCAACAATTTGCTATAGCTGTGGTAAGCCTGGTCATATTAGTAAATATTGTAGGCTTAAAAAGAAACTAAATAATTTAAACTTAGATCCGTCTATTGAAGAACAAATCAATAATCTCCTAATCCAAACCACTGATGAAGAATCTGGTAAAGAATCTTCTGAAGACTTAAATCAAATCCAAGAAGATGATTTATCTTCTAGTGAGGATTCACAATCCTCGCACGAAATCAATGTCCTGACTAAAGAACAAGATCTTTTATTCGAAGTCATAGATTCAATCAGTGATCCTCAAGAAAAGAGAGCTTACTTAGCAAAGTTAAAATCATCCTTAGAAACCAATTCTTCTAAATCTAAAGAATTGTTGGTTCCTAATAAGTTTAATCTTAAAGATACTCTTAAAAAACTTGAAAAGAGTATTACTGTCAAACCAATAACTGTTCAAGATCTTCAACATGAGATCAATCTTCTCAAAACTGAAGTTAAACAAATCAAGGAACAGCGACAAACTCATCATAACATCCTTCTTCAATTACAAAATGAAGAATTAATAGGAACGAGTACGGAAAATGCTCTTTCTAAACAAAATGAAGATAAAAATCTTAAAGATGAAGAATTTTTAGGATTAATTAATCAATTAACAATTCAAAAATTCTACATCCCAATCAAACTCAATGTAGGTAACTTTGACCTTGAAATTGAAGCTCTGTTTGACACCGGGGCAGATTCTAACTGCATTCAAGAGGGTCTAATTCCTACAAGATATTTTGAAAAAACATCTGAACGTCTTAGTACTGCTAGTGGTTCTAAACTCCAAGTTAATTACAAACTTCCTCAAGCAATCATAGAAAATGATAATTTTAAAGTTAAAACACTGTTTCTCCTTGTTAAAAGTCTAAAAAATGGAGTTATTCTTGGAACTCCGTTTATCAAATCTCTCTTTCCTCTAACTATCACAAATGAAGGTATAATTACTTATCATTTGGAC